>NW_012104743.1:784232-785181 GCF_000951045.1 Mandrillus leucophaeus | reverse complement strand
CTCTGTTCTGTTCCATTAGTATATATCTCTGTTTTGGTACCGTACCATGCTGTTTTGGTTACTGTAGCCTTGTAGTATAGTTTGAAGTCAAGAAGCATGATGCCTCCAGCTTTGTTCTTTTGGCTTAGGATTGTCTTGGCAGTGCAGGGTCTTTTTTGGTTCCATATAACTTTAAAGCAGTTCTTTCCAATTCTGCGAAGAAAGTCATTGGTAGCTTGATGGGGATGGCATTGAATCTATAAATCTTGGGCAGTATGGCCATTTTCACAATATTGATTGTTCCTATCCATGAGCATGGTATGTTCTTCCATTTGTTTGTGTCCTCTTTTATTTCACCGAGCAGTGGTTTGCAGTTTTCCTTGAAGAAGTCCTTTACATCCCTTGTAAGTTGGATTCCTAGGTATTTTATTCTCTTTGAAGATACTGTGAATGGGAGTTCATTCATGATTTGGCTCTCTTTTTGTCTGTTACTGGTGTATAAGAACGCTTGTGATTTTTGCACATTGATTTTGTATCCTGAGACTTTGCTGAAGTTGCTTATCAGTTTAAGGAGATTTTGGGCTGAGACAATGGGGTTTTCTAAGTATATAATCATGTCATCTGTAGACAGAGTCAATTTGACTTCTTCTTTTCCTACCTGAATACCCTTTATTTCTTTCTCTTGTCTGATTGCCCTAGTCAGACCTTCCAACACTATGTTGAATAGGAGTGGTGAGAGAGGGCATCCCTGTCTTGTGCCAGTTTTCAAAGAGAATGCTTCCAGTTCTTGCCCATTCAGTATGATATTGGCTGTGGGTTTGTCATAAATAGCTCTTATTATTTTGAGATACATTCCATCAATACTAAATTTATTGAGAGTTTTTAGTATGAAGGGCTGTTGAATTTTGTCAAAGGCCTTTTCTGCATCTATTGAGATAATCATGTGGTTTTTGTCTTTGGTTCTGTTTAT
>NW_012104743.1:766247-783752 GCF_000951045.1 Mandrillus leucophaeus | reverse complement strand
TCCCCTTTATCATTTTTTATTGTGTCTATTTGATTCTTCTCTCTTTTCTTCTTTGTTAGTCTTGCTAGCGGTCTATCAATTTTGTTGATCTTTTCAAAAGACCCTTATTTTTTAAGATTAAATTTTGTACTATAGGAGGAACTATTGATGTTGTTCTTTACTTTTCCCCACAACTTTAAAAATAAATTTCTTTGAAGTAAATAAGTAAAATGTCTGAATCCCAACTCCTTTCTAAATTTTCAGTGTCTTAGAGAATATTTTGGGAATCTGTTATATATTTCTTGGTTTTGGCCGACCTATTTAATAGTATGAATAACTTAGACAATAATTGCTAGTAATCTATATTGTTTCTCAACAAGTTTGCTCAATTTGTAATCAGATGAAAATTTTTTTATGAAGAAACTAATTTATATTTTCACAACTTAGTTTTTTGTAAAATCAATTGCATACAAATCATAATTATGAGTAAAAAAGATGGTGATCTCAACAACTTTGGGTAAAGTTCCTGAAAGAAAATATTATACAGTATATCTGAGACTGGGCAACATAGCAAGACCCAGTCACCACAAAAACTAAAAAAAATTAGCCGGACATGGTAGCATGTACCTATGGTCCTAGGTACTTCAGAGGCTGAGGTAGGAGGATCACCTGAGCCCAAGAATTTTAGGTCATAGTGAGCTATGATTGCACTACTGCACTCCAGTTTAGGTGACAGAGCAAGACCCTGTTTCCAAATTATTTTTTAATAAAAATAAATAAATAAATAAAACAAAATATCCTAGTCAATGATCAATATACCTGAAAGGGGTTGGGTTCCATTTTGTAAACAGAAGCTTATTCTGAGCCATCCTTCCCACAACATCTTAGCTCATTGTCATTTCAAAAAATAACCAAAACTGCCTGATTATACCATTCCTGTACACCACGTTTATGGATTTTACATAGCATAGTCTCTATAATAGGCCTGCTTTATTGCAGAGTTTTCAATGCACACCCATGTATCTGTAAAGAGATTGAGACGGTAACCTTCTGTATCCTGGCAGAGATTAGTGGTACACTCGAATTGATTGGCTGAAGAGTATGGAGCATTTCCTGTGTTATTTTCCTGCTGCTAAAAACTGTTTCTGCATTGTATGGATCAAATTAACACTAGAACTTACTCCTTTAATGTCTTTGATATGAAATAGTAAAGTATTACCAGAAGGGCAGTTTCAAAAATCATTATTGTACACTTTTGTTCAAAGGAGACTGCCACATTGTTTATTTAATTTAGAGATCTATGGCTATATGGCTGCATACGCAGTGGAAATACATTTATTCACATAGTTAAGATAGTCTCTGAGGATTCAGATGGACCAAATGGACCCAATATTTCAATTCTACATCCCTTATAGCCATGATGATCCAGTACTAATATGACTTTCTAAAGCACAAATGTAGTGATATGAAAATAAAAGTTTACCGAGCCTGGAAAGCTGGATTCTAATCATGACTTTGCTACTACCTAGCACTGTGAATTGGAGGCTTTTATTTCTGTAAAAAATGGGTAAAACATGTTTTCTACCTATCTCGTGGGTTTGTTCTGATCATAGCAAGGACAACGTGCTATGTTTGACTGCCCAGCAATCGTTCTTAGTTTTCTTTGAGTTAGATCTAGGTCTGCTATGCTTAACATGTGGGAGTGCAGTTATCCAAACTTAGGTTAGCCTGGGAAATGAAGAGAAGGATAATTCTGCAGGCGGATGAGAGGAGTAAATTTGATACGTAAGGCAATTACACTTCATAATAATGAATGTGGCAGGACCTTGACAGGAATAGCAAATTAAAGAAGATTCTTAGTCTCTGTTAGTTCCATTGCAGATGTTCCACTGGGGGCTCTTCACATCTTCAGATTTGAGAATTGGCTTGATTTTCCTGAACATCTTTTGTCTGTTTCAGCTTACAGTAAGGCCAAACACAGTATAACATATAATAAAAACAATTACATACTGCCAAAGCAAATCTCTGTGCAAAAGAGTAGGTTTGTAGCTCTTTAGAAACATTTAAAATATAATTAGGGATATTTAGGGAGATATATATATATATATATATATATATATATTCATATCACAGAGTAAATTCAAACAACAGCGCTGTAGAAAATGGTTGTGGCTGCTCCCTCTATCTAAAACTATTTTTGATCCAGGCTGTGTGGCAAGGATGCTGTACCATCCCTCTGTATATTCTTCCTTCTTATATTACAGAAATATTGAACCATAAGGATTTTTCCTAAACAACAACAACAAAAATCATGCTGCAGTGAGCTCTTTGAGAGTACAAAATTGGCATCTTATTGGTTCTACTTCCTTTCCACAATGTCTGGTAAATTACAAATTTCAAAGCCTGTAAATCTAAACTCAATAACTGCATTCCCTTTAAGATTAACCGGCCAAATACAACAAAGGGTGAATTACACATAATACTTTTTAACACATCATTTACTCTTCAGTAATTCCTAGTTTCTTATTTTTAATCTAATACTCAGAAAACTTATTTCCAATATTGGCCCACATTTCTAATATGTATGTGACTATTAGAAAGGACCCTGCAACTATAGATTTGAGGTTTATGAAATTGCACACATTGGAACCTAACACTGGCCTTGTAATAAACAAAAATATGCACTTGTTTATGATTGGAAAGAAGGACATAATTCATTGTTACTATGAGAGTCTGATCATTTAGTTCAGTCTGTTTTAAAATACTGAACCGAATACTTTGAAGCTTGTCTTGTGCTGAGTACAGATACCGAGATGAGTGATACAAAGTGCCATTCTGAAGCTAATGAAATAGTTGATATTGTTATTGTTCAAAGGTGGTAACAAAATCATACCTGGGATTAAATCATCAGACAATCTGTAGTTTCAAGAGGATCTAGAATGAATCCTCAAATAATTGCTTAGAAAATGGTACAGAATGATCAGAAAATAGAAGGGTTTTACTATTTATGTATTTAATAAACACATAAATAGGTGATTTCTGTTTACCTGGTATTATTTAAAATATTTTACAAATAATAACTCATATAATTCTTAGAACAACTCTTTGAGGTAAGCACTACCATTATATCCATTTTTTAGAGAGAGGAACTGAGTCACATGGAGATTCAGTAACTTGCTCAAGATCACAGATCTAGTGAGAGGCCAAGCTAGGTTCTGAATCTAGGAAGTCTGGCTTCAGAATCCATGGTCTGCTGCCTCTGCTACTTATCCCTTCACTATTAAAATGGAGGGGCAGAATACAAAGCCTTGTGACTCAGAGTCCCAATATGCAATATTTGCTATCATTAAACATTTTTAAAGGTTGTATATTTAAATTGGCATATTAGTTACTAGGTACTATTGCAATGAAAAAATTTTAATTTAAAAATTAATTACTAATAAAGACTTACTTTAACTCACAAATGTAGATGTCCAAATCCAGAAGAAATCTGTGGCCCCAAGATGTATATTTTCATACCTCTGGTTCACATCATAATATGGGGCTGAATCTTCTGGGTATAGGAGAGCAAGTTGCTCTGAAAGTGTGACAGTTGTTTTTTTGTCTCTGGCCCCAGGCCACCTGGAAACCTGGCTTAGTCTTTTTATTTTCCCATTTATATTTTGTTAATTTCAAAACATATATGTGTTTATTATATATTCATGTCTTGGGTCAGGAGCATTGGTTCACACCTGTCATTCCAGCACTTTGGGAGGCTGAGGCAGGCAGATTACCTGAGGTCAGGAGTTCGAGACCAGCCTGGTCAACATGGTAAAACCCCGTCTGTGCTGAAAATACAAAAATTAGCCAGGCGTGGTGGCAGGTGCCTTTAACCTCAGCTACTTGAGAGGCTGAGGCAAGAGAATCGCTTGAACCCAAGAGGCTGAGGTTGCAGTGAGCTGAGATCATGCCATTGCACACCAGCCTGGGTGACACAGTGAGACTTTGTCTCAAAACAAACAAACAAACAAACAAAAAACCATCATAGAGTGTACTTACAGAATCATAGATGGTATAGCCAACTATACACCTAGGCTGTATGGTATAGCCCGTTGAACTTAGGCTACAAACTTGTTCAGTAACCTATACCACATGTTAGTATAATGAATATGGCAGACAATTGTAACATAGTGGTGTGAATTTGTGTATGTAAACAAAGAAAATGTAATGCATTGCCCCAGCTACAATTACCCCAGCTACAATGTCACTAGGCAATAGTTTTTCACCTCTATTATAATGTTATGTGACCACCATGGTATATATGGTTGCTCATTCATGAAAATGTTGTTATGTGGCACATGACTGTAATAGGTATAATAATTCAAAGTTATATTTTTAAAAAAATAATAATCTCCTCCATTCTGAAACCTTTGAGTTAAGAGCCTGACATCCTGGTATGCAAAATCCCATAACTTTCTTTATGTTTATACATATAAATATTTGTGTATTAATTTGTTTTAAAATATCCTTGAGTATAGTCTTGTATATTATTGTATGAATACTGGCACTTTTATTCTGGTAGGATAGATTTCCAAAGTTATGTGTCATATTGCAATCCTGACAAATTTCTTTTCACAAAAATGAAAGAAATTTGCACCCATTCCAATGTATTAGAATACGCATATCCTCAAAAGCACTAGCTGTTACTCGTCTAAAATTTTGCCAATCTAGTAGAATAAAAAAATTATATTTTATTGTCATTTTAATTTCTATTTTGACTAATAACAAGGATGAACTCTTGCTTATTATCATCCATTGGGGTTACAAATTCACTGAGATCATGATGTTCTTGCCATTTGATTAATTTTTCTCATCAGTTTGCAGGCAATTTTTGTATATGGAAAATATTAGGCCATTACCATGAATCTATATTTATTTTTTACTTTGTTTATATCATTTTTGCCATGCAAATATATTTATATTGGATATGTGTGGCTTCTGAGTCTCCCACTTTCCTTAAGAATATTAACTCCTGTTCTTCTCACAAATTATTTTTGAATATTTTAATGGGATTTTTTGTATTCAAAATTTTAATCTATGTGGAATTAGTTTCATATGTGGTATAACATAATTTTATTCACTCCAGAAGAAGAGTTGTTTTTGCCAAACTGTTCACTTGGTAAATAATCTTTTTATTATTGAATCGAAACGCCACCTTTGCCATATATGAAGTTACCATATGTGTGCGGATCTATTTCTGGTCTGTTTCATTCCATGGATCTCTTTGTCTAATCTAAAGCCAAACTATATTGTTTTGATTATGGCAGCAGATTCCATCTTATTAATTGACTAGGGCCTAACAATGGCTATTTAAACAAGTTATGCATACTGTAAGAGTAAAAAAGTTGGTGTTCAACTCAGAAACTATACAATTTTCACACCAATCATGTTACTTTTTCATGATTTATTTCCCATCAGTGCACGCTAATTTCTTGACTTTTTAAACTGTAAGTATTTATTATAAGCATTATTTAAAAAAAAATTCTGAGTCTGAACATTCTGAAAAAGGCAAGGCTATAGAGACCAAATAGAGATCAGTGGTTCCCCTGGGCTTGAGATGGGGAGAAGGGACTGACTGCAAAAGATTTGGAGGGTACTTTTTGGATGATGGAAGTGTCTATATCTTAATTCTGATAGTAGTTACATGACTAGTAACATTTGTTGGAGCTCATCAAACAGTCTACTTAGAAAATATGAGTTATATTGTATGCTAGTTATATCTCAATAGATACAAATTAAAAAAATTTTTACAGTAGATGTGAAATATGATCTTTTTTAAAAAATTGGGCACATGGGCTGGGTGCGGTGGCTCACGACTGTAATCCTAGCACTTTGGGAGGTCGAGGCCAGTGGATAACCTGAGGTCAGGAGTTCGAGACCAGCCTGACCAGTATGGTGAAACCCCGTCTCTACTAAAAATACAAAAACTAGCCAGGCGTGGTGGCAGGTCCCTGTAGTCCCAGCTACTTGGGAGGCTGAGATGGGAGAACTGCTGGAATCCGGGAGGCAGTGGTTGCAGTGAACTGAGATTGCACCGCTGCACTCTAGCCTGGGCGGCTGGTTGAGACTCCATCTCAAAAAAAAAAAAAAAAAAAAAAAAATGGGGGATGAACCTGACCTACTTCCTGCAATAGACAGAGCAACTGTCTACTCTTGACTTGGCTTTAACCTGCTGAAACAGAACAAAAACAGAATCATAAGTGAAAATATGTAGGGACTCCTGCCACTAATGCATTTTGACTTTCAGTCTTTGGAAGTAATCTACATTTGACCTGTTTTACCTCTGCAAAGATTTTTAGAGCCCACTCATCCTGAGGAAATGATACAGGTTGATAGATTTTACTACAGTGCCCACAAGCATTCTTGGGACTGTGAAAGATACTGGTATTTTCCTAAAGCTAGGGGTTAGAGCTGGAGAGCTGATCCTCAGGAGAATCTAAGAAGCAATTTTCCACTTGAAGAAACTGAGGTTGTTTAGTTGTGGTTGGCAGAACCACGGAGCTACAGTGTTGTCATTCCCACTTTCTCTAGTTTTGATCAGCGCATTTTAGGGAAACCTCTTCTCCTAGTTGACTCTTACTAGAATATACGAGCAAGAAACTAGGCTGTCTCTCAGAGACCCAGAGGCCAGAGGTAAGAGGCAAGAAAAGATTAATGAGTATTTTTGCAGAAAGCCAGCCCCAGTCTCAGTTCCAGACAGAAGGCCAGGAGGTTCAGCACAGTGATCTATTGAAATAGCCCTGATGGTACCTACAGATTTAATGTTATCAGAGTTTATCCCAGAGGAGTTAGTTTTCAGTCAGAATAAGGAGCTGGGGGAGGGAAGGAGACTACGTTTAAGAGATATCATGACAAAGCGCCTGCTTTTTCTCACTAGTGAAAATGTAGGCTATCTGGAGGTAACATGATAGGAGCCATCTTGGATTAGCAGATTATCACTAATGCTATTTATCCACATATCCTAAAGTGCAGAATAAATCTATGTGATTTTTATTCCCCAAACCGTTCTAGTCTTCAGGATGATTTTGCTAAGCTTTCATTTCTCTATTTATATTTATATTAGATTACATTAATTTCTGTACTCATTATTTGGACTGGATAACAGCATATTAAAGCAATGTGGAACATTAATAACTCATGAAAATATGTAGCTCTTTCTAGAGCTTCCTTACACATTTTTTTCCCTCTTAAAAATCCTAAGGATAATTAAGTTTGACATAGTGGTCCAGCTATTTTTTTAAAAAGCAGGAGCTCTCTTTCTATACATTGGAGAACATCTAGATGATATTGATAATAATAACAAATTTGAAAGCAATAAATGCCATCAGGTAATAGAGAAAAGAGCACTCTGCATGTTGGGATTGTTCAAAATAGATTGAGCTGCCTTCTGAAGAGGATTCCTAGAAATGTCCAAGGTGAATCTAAAGGCTTTTATCTGTTTTTGATTTATTCATCATGTTTTCATTGAGTACTTACAAACTCTTACTGGGAATGTAGTTCAGATATTTCATGCTGGGGGAATAGGACTGGACTCCATGACCTCTATGATTTCTTCCATTTCTATGGTTTTTAAAACATATATTTTACATTTTTATGTGCTACATGTGAGTATAGACTATGTAAAGATCAAGTCGAGGTATTTCTATCACCTTGAGTATTATTTCTATGTGTTGGTAACATTTATATGCATTTAATCCCATGTTTCCATATTTTTATTAAGAATTTTCAGTGTACCACACTAGGCCATATATAATCCACAAGTTTCATGATTCTACTTTTGAATGATTTCTCACTGTATCTTTGCCAATTAAAGATGATAGTAAACATCTTTATGAGTTTGCATTGATTTATGGAAGTCTAACAAAAAATGGCAAATATAAATGCCTCTCTGTAATATTTCACTTTGGTCTGAACTGTAAACAAGGATATTTTGTAATATCTACAACTAAGATATGTTATCACTTCTGTTAGAAAATAAGTTTAAAATATGGAGAATTATTTATGTATATGTTTCTTTGAAATATAACATAGATTTCACTTTAACTTTGTCAGTGTATACCATTCAAAGACATATAATCATTTGTTCTCAAGAGGATGAAAACAGTCAGAATTTCCAAGAAAAAGATGGGATGTACTTCTTCATCATTGAATGCCCAGAGCTAGACACTGGGGATGAAAGAATTGGTCTCAAGGAGATTATCAAGGCATTTTTCCTCCTCATTCTTTAGCAAGTACTCTAATTCAACAACATGAGAAAAGCTACTTATGTCCTGTTATGATGTTAGGAAAAGTGATTACTGGGATACAAAGTGCTTCAGAACCTGAATGGTACAGAGAAAAGCTTGTCTCAGTAGTTACTATTTGATGGACAGACCATGATCTGTTTAGGCTTTTGATAGTGATAGAGCCAATATATAATGATAACTTGATAACAATATCAACTAGTAGCTAAGGCTCTTGTCTACTTTGGTATCGTAACAAGAAGATTAAAGACTGACTAAACGTCATGCTAGGAAATTCCAGGCAGGTGTTTGTCTATCTTCAGTATGGCTATTTATCCTATCCAATTAGCCAAATTACTTTTCATTCATCTGTGCATTTTTGTCCTTGTAGATATTGACTTAAACACCAATAGGCATTTAAGTCCAGATTCTTAAACCCAAAATAATCACAAAATTATTATAATAGGTAAACCAAAATTATCATTAGAAATGAGAAGTAATAGAGATATATAAGGACATTAAATTCAAACATAACTAAAAACTGTCCTTCTTAGTTAGCCTTTTTTCTTTTTTTTTTTAATTTTTGAGAGAGAGGGTTTCACTTAGTCACCCAGGCTGGAGTGCATACCATGATCAAAACTCACTGCAGCCTCAAACTCTTAGGCTTAAAGGATCTTCATGCGTCAGCCTCCCAAGTAGCTGGGTCTACAGGCTGGTGTCACCATGCCTGGCAAATTTTTCTATACTTTTTTTAAAGACAGGGTCTTTCTATGTAGCCCAGGCTGGTCTTGAACTCCTGGCCTCGAGGGATCCTCCCACCATGACCTCCCAAAGTGCTAGGATTACAGGTGTGAGCCACTGCACCTGGCCCTTTTTCAAAAACATTGACTAAAAACAGCCAATACGTATAGTTTTATTTCCCACTATTTTATGAGATTCACTAAAAGTGGGTAGAAGTTGCTGATTGGCACTTCAGCAACTCTCCTTTCTCTTTTGTAGTGAGGATGTTCAGTAAGGGATGTGAACAAATGCTGAGAGCAGAAAAAAGAAAGGGATGCTGGGCAGGGAACTCTAGACCTGTCCTTAGTAACTATAGAGCTGCTGTACCCTTACATGACTATTTAATGGCTCAATTGGTAATTTTTGTCACTTGCTTTCAATTTCTTCAGTAATGACATGAGTTACCTGTAGAAGGAACATGTGATTACTTTGTTTTTTAAGTTAGCACAAGACTACTACAAAATCATCTCTCCTAGAGGAAATATGCATACATGTATTTATTTCTTTCTCAGGTCTTTCTCCTTCTGAAAATGTCCCTAAGGTCAACGTGCCAAGGACACCTGAAAGGCCTAGGGCAAGCAATATGTATATGGTAAGAACTGGAAAATGTTAGGCTCCAATAAAACAAAGCCAGATGCTTTCGACCCATACAAATATTTCTGTTTTGTTAGGGTAACATGAGGGGGTATTTTCCCCTCAAAAAAATTTGTGTGTGTGTGTGTGTGTGTGTGTATGTGTGTGTTTAATTTCCATCCTTATATAAGTCACAAGTCTGTGATAACTCACAAAAATAACAGGTATTTCATGAACAGAACTTTGTTGTTAAAATGGTTTTCAAGGATCACTTCTTTCACAGCTTCCAAATCATGGAAGCTGTATCCAAGTTGGCAGCTCTGCTTTCTTCTAACCTTAAGTAGGGTCTGGTGAGACTGGGGAAGGTGGTCAAAAGAACCAGTTGGGTTTCAGAACCAGCAAGTCAACTATTCACACTGGAAATATTTTCCCACTTGCTTCCATTTTTCGTATCCCATTTCAGTCCTATAATCTTGCATTGGTGTCTATTGAGGTCATATTATTAGTTCTCAATGGCCACATAGAAATCCAACTAGCATAGTCCCATTTTTTCACTTAAAACATTTCCTTCTGAGCAAAATCTCATCAAATGCCCTAAAAGACCTACATGTTCATGCACAGAAGGACTTTGATTTCCTATGATTCAAATACCAAAGTTGAAGCAAAACTAAATTGAATTATTACCAAATTATCAAGGTTTGACTGAATCTTTACCCTTTATCATGATGCAGACAGATTCTCCTGAACTGGCTAGCTCCCAGGTGCTGACAATAACTCTGAGGGTATTATGGGAGGGATAGAAGTGTTAAGTATCCCTGGAGGATTTGTATGTATTTTAAGCATGCAGCTACCTGAACAACCCACAGTCGATATGCCCAAAAGAGTAGAAACAGTTTTTACAAATTTAGTTCCTATTTTATGTCAGGACTTTGATTCCATTGAAAATTGTAAGTTTTACAATAGTTTTTGATAGTGAGTGATAGGTACATTTTGGTTTTGGTCTGCTTTGTGTGAAAAATTCTGGCAGGTCAATTTGAAAAATGCAATTTAAATTTAAATGTTAAAAATTGATTTTAAACCCTATTATTTCAAGAAAAGCATGAGGACTTTACTCAAAGATTTGCTTGGTTGTAAAGGCAAATCATTTATAAGTTTTAAAATTCTTTTAAATTTTATATATAAATTTTAAATCTTTTTTTTTTCTTTGCTAAGTGTGAAAATGCCCTGTGAATCAAAGATTTTGTACTTTTTGCAGTACTCACAAGCATGAAAGGTCTGCTGATGGATCATATAATCCTTGCTCTGGTCTCAAAGCAAACCTAAAACTGTTCTGGACAGAGTGGTACCTAGCTTTTTAAAGTTTTAGTTTAATCTCCAGAGAAAGCTAAGAATACATTCATGTGCTATTATAAAAACCAATGTTTCTTATTCTGTTTTTCAAGTCTACTTTTACAGGGCAGAATGTTAAAACAAGGAGAGGAGAGATTACCTTTCAGAGAAAGAGTAATCACTACTCCTCTAGGAACGGGGGCCTCGGAAGACACTGGGATATTTTCAGTATTCCATAGCTCTAGATGTTCTAGGAAAATCATGAGAAAGATTCTTTTGGAGCTATTTCAGTGGCTATAGTACTTAGCCAAATTAGGAATTAAGAGTTTCAGGTAAAACATAAAAGAAATTAGAAGATGTTTTAAAACCAAGCAAACAAATTTATAAACCGACACTTTTCAGAGCCTCCATTCATATTCCAGAATAGCGAACTTTCACTGGTATTCTAATATTACTTCTATTGGTAATGGTGTCACAATCAGTGGGTGTTACTAGGGGCCGATATTTGCACAGGAGAAGAGGTGGTCAACTTTAGGCCTGAAGTCCTCACTTCA
The DNA here is from genome assembly GCF_000951045.1 of Mandrillus leucophaeus. NCBI lineage: Eukaryota > Metazoa > Chordata > Mammalia > Primates > Cercopithecidae > Mandrillus > Mandrillus leucophaeus. Next base: position 772,276 of record NW_012104743.1, on the reverse strand, counting down.
TCTCCTATTCCAGAAACTTCTCTTCATGTTTTCAGACCTTCTTTCTGACCTATACCTTCTCCATTATCGACAACAGTCTTTTCTAGAGTCAATGATAATAAATCAAGGACTGTGATAGGCTGGGAGATAGTTGGCATTTTAAAGAAATTTTCCCTGAAAACAGGACTTGGTTCCAAGGATGTTATGACACGTTAAGTAAAAAAGTTAAAAGAATAAAGACTTGTAATTTTCATTGTATTATCAAAAACTATTTTCTGCTCTGGACATTAATTAGTATGAAGAGATACACAATTCTTTCCCAAAATTGTTTATGTCAGTCTCTTAATTTTGACCAATTAAAAATGCACCATTTAAAATATAGGTGATTCATGGTCTCACAGAGAAGAAACAGTAAAGGCCTTTCAAAATCCTTTGCACAAAGGGAGGGTATGGGTCTGTCATAGGATAGTGGCTGAGCCCAGCTCCCGGTTCCACCCCTCTCCCAGGAATGCCGCAGGGTTTCAGTCTCAAACAATTTCCACTCCATTATAAGAACATGAATCCTGATAATCTACATGGCACAGTGATGTGACTTGAAAGAGTCAACACAGTGGTCAGTCACACCCGCAAACACCACCATTGCCTTGAGATGCCAATCTCACAGATAACTGAAGGAGCCAGGTGCCACACTTTTTGGGTAGAAAGGGTTTAGAAAACATCAGGGTAGTTGAGATGTTGCCACACAAGTGGCTCGCATTAGAGGAAAGTTCAGCATGAAGGTATGAATTAGAGCGCTAGGTTTCTCTCCCTCTAGACCCCATCTTAACTAGAAACACAATAGAGCCACATGCACACCATCAAATGGAGAGTGGGACTTTTTCTTAACATGTAGATATTTTTTGAATATAAACCAATTCTGTTCCAAACCCTTTTTCTGAGGTAGGACATTGATCTTCTAGCCCCCATTTGTGAGAAGTCAGGTCAGGAAAGAGGAGATCCAGCTCCTTTCAAATTGTTTACACAAACACATTTCAAAGTACATTCGGTAAGTTAAGTCTCCATCCCCAAAAGCACGAGTAAAATGAACACATCTTGATCTCGCAGCAAAGTGGATGAATTCAGTTGTACTTTTTTTGGACAACATTCCATGACAACAAGATGTTTAGTTCAGTTTATTCCCTACTATAGTCTGAATGCCTAGAAGAATGCCTTGCACATAGCAGGTCCTCTATAAACAGGTGATGGATACATGAATGAAAGTTTTTTCACAGCAGTAGGCATCAGGCATCACTGTCCATTGGAAGCACTAATTGTCAACTAGAAAAAACAGGAGGACACAAGGTCCAATCACCACTTCCTCAGCAGGCAGCAGTATTAAAACACTCCTGCACTTGACATTTCTTTTTTTTTTTTTGAGACGGAGTCTCACTCTGTTGCCCAGGCTGGAGTGCAGTGGCGTGATCTCGGCTCACTGCAACCTCCACCTCCCAGGTTCATGCAATTCTCCAGTCTCAGCCTCCCAGGTAGCTGGGACTACAGATGCCCGCCACCACACCTGTCTAATTTTTGTATTTTTAGTAGAGATGGGGTGTCACCATATTGGTCAGGCTAGTCTCGAATTCCTGACCTCAGGTGATCTGCCGACCTCAGCCTCCCAAAGTGCTGGGATTACAAGGGTGAGCCACCGCACCCAGCCGATATTTCTTTTTAAAGTAACTTGAAAGTGTACAGATTTACACTAGATCATGCTAGGAAATGGCTCATTGGCTTATCTTCTTCAAAAACACATGAATGCAACACCTCCACCTCCCCACACACACCACATATGATTGGTTTTGATATAAAATGCCACTTTCTAACCTTCAATCCTGCTGTTAAAACGTCACTTTTGGAAATGCATTCCTGGTGCTTCTACAATCAGCTTTCTAGCTTGCTGACTGGCATAGCATTGTGACTCCATAGACTTTGCTTTTTGACAATCAAGAACCACATAAAATACCCAAAACAGTCTTTATTGTAAGTACTTCTTGTTCATACACAATTTTTCTACCATTTAGCACTTCATTCTGGGTAATCCATTAATAGTAAGTGATCATCTGTCACTAAACAAGAAAAAAAAAAAAAACTGTGGACTATTTCATTTCACTTCTTGTCATTAATTATATTTTTAAAAGTGTAACATTCAGACACAACTTCTCTTTTTTTCCTCCAAATAAAATACTCCCACAGGACCACTAAAATGTAAGGGTTAATCAAAGAACCACTGTAACAATCTTAGCTGTTTGTACAGGTTGGAACAGTCATTTCATTTTGGTAGCCTTTATGCTGTTGAGTAGATTAGAGAGATGAGATAATACGCTAAAGATCTGAAGCGACCTGCTTTTAAATCCTCAAAAGGATAATACATAACTGAGGGCAATGAGTGGGTTGATTGATAGGCATTAGCCAAAGGGTAAGATACTTGGACTTTGCATAAAACTTCCATTAAGTTCAACTGTCCTTTCATGCAGGATTATTTTATTTGCTCTTAATAATATCGTGAAATTCCTTGTGGAATTCAGATTTGAATGTACCCATAACACTGTAACAAACATACATGTTTATGTGGATATAAGATGTGTGATGTTTTTAGATGTCTCTCACTGCTCATTTTATGGATTCTATTTCTCTAAAAAAAAAAGTTAGTGTGTAAAGATGTAAAACTTTTCAAAAAGAACTCACAATCAAGGCTCAAAACTTGGAAATCTTGGAAATGTGATGTCCTTTTTTTTGCCTTACTGTTTATGTTGGATAAAATAACAGTCAGACAATGGTTTCCTAATTTTGCTTCCATCGTCTCCACCTCCAGGATTTAAAAATAATGATGGAAAAATTCAATCATTACATTGAGTGATTAATGTCTGGGGTGATAAAGAGCAAATTGTTCCATTGGCTGAAGGATGGGACTACAAAAACTATAAAAACTCATCACTTCTGGATATCCAATGCTTGCATGCTATGTTGATTTTTAAAGAACAGATTGGTATTTGAGTGGAACAAACTCATTTTTTAACACACTGTGCCAATCCTAAGGATGTTTCAAGTTGAGATCTCCTGTGTTGAAAATCCACACTGACTCATAACTGTAATATTATATTCCAGCCCAATTTGTGGTTGAAGCAAAAAGATAAATAACAGAGGCAAAAGCAAAACGAGGTGATCCTAGAGACCCTTAAATATGACAAAGTATTAGTCCAGATAGAGATCTCAGACTTACTATTAATTTCTTTGCTTATTAGATAAATGTGTATTTAACAATTAATACATATCAGTTACTAAGATAGCATGTGAGGGTACTCTGAGGAAGAAAGAGCACCTGCTCCCATGCTAGCACTAGAGAGTTCTAATAATTTTACAGCTGTTAACTTGTTTAAGACTCACAGAAACACAATGAAGTAGATATTTTTATGCCCATTTTATAGATGAGCCAACTAAAGCAGTGACAAGTTAAGTCACTGCCTTAAGTTGACCAAGTAGTAACAGAGTGGGCAGAAACCTCATTGGTGGGTAGGTAGCATGTACCTCTTTAGTCCATGATCTTAATCTCTAAACTACTGGCACAATAAAGAAATATAAGAATAAAAAATAAAATCATAAATTCTGGTTATGATGCTCTTAAAATAATTTATATTTAAAGTTATTCTAAACTTTGAGCCAGGAATTACACTACTAAGAATTTATTTCAGGAAAACATTTGGAGAAATTAATAATGTTGTACATTTAGTACATTTAGCAATGAACATTTCTGTTTCATTTGAGAGGACAAAAAATTGGAAATAACCCTATATCAGTTGAATTGCTTTTGGATACAGGTAAGAATAACCTGATTAAAGTGGGTCAAACAATAGTTGTTTTTTAGCCCATAGGAATTTCTGAAAGGGAAGCTTCAAGAGTGTGTTCAGTAGTTCAAAAATGTCATTAAAGATCCAGAATCTTTTATTGTTCAAACTCTATTATGATTGACATAGTGTTTTCTAGGATTCATTCCTCGTGGTCACAAGAAAGCTCCTTTAGCTCTGGGCATCACACCTTACGCAAACACAAGAAGAAGGGCAGTTTCTCCAAGCATGTCTATTTTTATCAAGGAGGGAAGCCTATTCCTGGAACTTTGTTATTTGTTATTATTAGCCAGTTTTGGGCCTCATACCTACACCTTAGCTGCAAAGAAAACTGAGAACGTGAATAACTTTTATTCAGCCCCTATTATGGGAGGCAAGGTTTGCCAGCAAGGAAGAAGGAGAAGCTAATTACATTGGCAATCAGTTGGGCCAGCCAGAAATTTTGTGTCTAAAAATGAAATATCCGTATAGTAGAATCTGATGCTGGTATCATAAACAACGATAGGGGTAAAGGAAATATCATATGAAAAAAAATCAAGTTATAGGAAACTGGATGCACACATAATATATACACCAAAATGCTAACACCCGTCTCTTTGTGATAGGATTAGAGGGATATTTTAGTTTCTTTGCATCTTTGCATACTATCTGTTATTTTTAAATTAGCATAAAGTGCTTGTACTATTTTAAAAATAAGGCTCATTTCCATTTTGAAAAACAATCTAATTCAAAGGGAAAATTTGTTTTATATCAAAATATCAATGTTCCTTGGCTCTGCTTGAAAGCAGAGAGTTGAGCAGTGAGAAAATGAACAAGATATTTTTATCAAAATTTGTTTTGCATTACTGTCATGAAGAAATGAAAGAAAAAAAGAAATCAAGCAAAATGGTCACTGGAGGATTTTAAAATTGGAAAAATAAAAATGTTTTGTTAAGAGATGATGATATAACCAAAAGCCTTAAATAAAGGGCTGTTGCAACTTAATATATTGGATGTATTGCTCTATGGATTTCTCCTCCTGTGAGAATGCCTTCCACTCTTGCCAAGATCAGCTTTGTGCTGGCCACAAAAATTAAAATATTTTAAAAGAGAACAAAAATACTCTTATTTTGTAGAGACTAATTCACAGTTTTAACTAGCCTGATGATATCTGCCAATATTTTAGTGTTTGGTTAAAACAAATAGCTAAAACTTTTCTTGAGTCACTGATCATTTTAAATTATTCTAATTCTATGTTATACATAAATACTTCTCATTGCGAAAATTTCAAATCCCATAGAAGAATAAAAGTTCAACACGAAATCCCTGTTTCATTGCTTCCAAGGATCATTGGTTCATGTCCCTCCAAAGAGATAATCACTGTTAAATTTAAGATTGATTTTTTCAGATATTTTCTAAATATTCAGATTTTTTTAAACCTCAATGGAATCATACTATACAAAAGGTTGTGCCATGTCCTTTTTAAAGATCATATATATTGGACATCTCTCTAAGCCATTACATGTAGATCTCTCTCAATTATTTTTCAGCAGTTGCTAAATCTGTTTAAACATTCTTCTTTTGATGGACATTTAGATTGTCCCCAGTACTTTGCTGTTATAAAAGATACTGCAATTAATATTTTGTACATCCAATTTTATTCACTTTGGTAGATGTGTTTATAGAATCTGTCCTAGCTGTGAAATTGCTAATTATCAAGGTGTGCTCACTTAAAATTTTGGTAGATAATGCATACTGCTCTCCAAAAAGACAGTACCAATTGCACACTCCAGGCAGCAGTATTTGAAGAAGACTGTTCTTTCCATCTTCAGCAGCACTGAACTTCAGCAAACATGGAGGGAAATCACTGTGCTTGTTTTAATTCATATTTCTGTAAATAGTAGTGAAATTGAACTTCTTTCATAAATTTACTCAAGTAAACATTTATACTAATAGCAGTATCTCGCATTTATATCGGGCTATTATTTCTTGAGAACACCATGGGTTGATGATTTCATATTATATCAGACATATTCATCTATAAAAAATATATATTAGTTGTAGTAAATTTTTTAAATGCCAATACATATCAAGAATAAAGAAAAAATCACCTACAATTATACCACGTTGAAATAATTGATATTACAGTTTTTTCTCATTCTATTATATGCAATTATATATGTAAGCATAAAA
>NW_012104743.1:758531-761567 GCF_000951045.1 Mandrillus leucophaeus | reverse complement strand
AATAATAAAAAGCAATTCAACATAAAGTCTACCTCCTTTAGGAAATTCCTTAAGTCAGTTTATGTATGATGAAAGCCTGCAGTGTATTGGTCTTTTGAGAAAGACCATCTTTGAAGTGTTGGTGACTCAGATTGATGTGTTCCTTCCTCTTTGGTGTTCATTCTTAGACCTTGGACAATTGAAACAGAAAAGACATGGCCAAAGGGCATTCTTTTCCACAATAACGCTTCCACAGATTTGACCCAAGCCATGCATATGGCCCTCAGTAGGCGGATTTATTTAAATGAATGATATTGTTCTATGTTTAATTCATGATACAAGCATTTAAAAACACTCTGATGGAGAGGTCAGATCAAAACAGAACTCAGTGTAGACCATGTTTTTGTAAATTGCTGGCAACCCTTTATAAAATGATAGAACAAATACCAAAATGCATAATTCAAAAAAATCTACATATTTAAAGCTGTATGTAAATACCAAGGATGGATGAACTGCTTTTGAATTTTCACTCACTACTTTATGACTTTCATTTTTGTTCATCATTGACATGGCTTCATGCACAATTTAAAAGCCTGTTTTCAAAAGAATAAGGATGGAAATATTGTGGTTTAGTGTCTTTAGAATCTGGCAGCCTACTCGGACCTCATTCAAGGGCTCTGCACTCTTAGCCTGTTGCAGGGAAAATGGTGGTTAACTATCAGAGAGGAAAGAAAAGACAACATGAAAGTCTTCTCAAAAAAACACATCTGAGAAAGCTCAAAAGAGTAAATAATAGAAAACAGCCAACACTCAGTCATTTGGGGTTGATCACTTGGTTTGTTTTTCTTTCCTCTCCCTCCTACTCCCTGCCTTTTGGTCACTTCACTGCTCCCTGGCACCTCTACGAGAGGCGGTGTGTATGCAGGGTCAAGCAGGGGAAAGGAGAAGATCATCAGTCAATTTTGCATCTTGCTAGTTGTTTCAGAGAAAGATTGGACTGAAACAGATGACCACAATGAGGACTGGGGATTATCTGTAACTTTCAAAGACCATTGTTCCTCCATTATTATGAAAACTCAGCAGTGGGCTGCAGGCTCTCTTTTATTTATTCACACATATGGAGAAAGTAAATTCAGTAAGCATTGGCATATAGTCCAGAACTCAGCACTGAACATAAGAGTAATGTACAGAAATGCTATTTTCTTACAAAAAATAAAAATGATTTGGGTCAGGCCCAATTAGAGATAGTCAAAATCCAGCTGTTCTTGGGGTTTATCCAGCATTAGTAACATTGTGGTTTTACAATAACAATATAAAATGTGCTTTCAGAGGTGTTTTTCCATTTAATTCACCAACTTTTAAATGTTTGCTATTTTATCCATATGTTTTTAGTTTGTGTACATGGGATATTTTTTTAAATGTCATTTTGCAAGACTATTTGATGTTCAAGAAGGCTCTTTGCTTATTGTTAGAAAGCAGAAATCATGATTTGTAGAGGAAAAGTTTACAAGTTTGAAAAGATTGCTTTTGAGGTTTTGTTTCCCTTCATTTCCCTTGATGTATTTTAGAGAGAAAAATGTGTTCCTCCATCTGATACTAAAAGAGTCTTCATGCTGAAAGCAGAAAAACAAAGTAGGAGATAGGGTTGGGAGGTGAGGGCTCTGCTGTCTTTATGAACTGCTACCGTTCAAAGTCAACACATCCAACTCCTTGAGAAGTACAACTTCGGCAATGAAAGATGTTTAAATAGTGATAATGGATGGCAAATAAAGGAACCCTTATCTTTGGAATTTTGGAGTAGACACAAGGAAGCAGTGCAGATTTAGTTTAAGGCTTACCCTCAAAGCTGAACTTTCATGTTTTATAGACCAGTCTCTGCTTATGCGCTTCAAGAACACACAATGGGGCTTTAGAGGCTTGGCTAATCACATAAAATAAAACTACAGCACTTTATATAAAAACCAGTAATTTGAGGTAAGATTATTTTCTGTTTTCCCACAATCACAGTGTCAGGTGAATGAGGAGATGAGAAAATATCACTTAAAAAGTATTACAGGCAGCAGAATAATAAATTATACTCCAACATTCATGCCTTCATTTGCTCATTTATTCATTCAGCAAGTATTCTATCAGTAGATCCTCCTCAAATTCGGAAAGCTACAGTAAATATTATCATACACAAAGCTCATTTCTATTATTATGCCTGCAACTCCTCTCTCTGATTAATCCAAAGGCAACTGATAAATGAAAAATCAAATGGCTTCAGATGTGGCAAGAAATATTCTAATCTGATGCAAAGGAATTATTTATTTAAAATAGTCCTAGGTTTTCCTTCTAACTGTTACTAAACCAGTGGCCCCAAAGTCAATTCTGTCATCTCTGATTAATACAATACTGTCACATTTCCATCAAGAAAATGGCACTCTTGCACAGAGTTATTAGCATTTTTCACAATCAGACTTTCTTACTGCAGCTTGTCTGTTGAGCTTGGATTCCAGAGCGCAACATTCTGTCAGGTTCACCAATGGGACTCAGGCCAGTTGGTTCTGGACAGCCTTGCTCCAGGTCCCACAGTCCCCAGGACCCAGGCTCAGTGGCTCTGTTCTAGTCTGTTCATCTCTGCTCAAATCAGTTCGGCTTGAACAACAGTGTGGGCACTCAGTTATCCCTTCCTTGAGATGTTTTTTCCCCATCAAAAGTCTCTAATTTTCTTACTGCTCTACTTTTACCCTTTCATAGACAGATTCTGTAAACACCTTGTCAGGGCCAATGAGATTATAATATTTTTTCCTGAACATATATTTGCATTTCAATTATGGTCATTTTCATATCAAAAATGCCTTTTTTTGTTTTTTGAAGACTTTTCTGAAGTCCATTATCTTTAGCACTCTATTTCTTTCTAAAGTTTCAGAACTCTCACTTAGAATTCTTATATTTATTTTACCTTCTTTTATGTTTAGCTAGACAGTGGGCCTCATGGAAAGTAGGAACATAATGATTGTGTTTATTTGTGGGTCCTGTGCATTTTGCATAATACCTGGCATGTAATAAATATAT
>NW_012104743.1:747873-756746 GCF_000951045.1 Mandrillus leucophaeus | reverse complement strand
GGGGTTTATCCAGCATTAGTAACATTGTGGTTTTACAATAACAATATAAAATGTGCTTTCAGAGGTGTTTTTCCATTTAATTCACCAACTTTTAAATGTTTGCTATTTTATCCATATGTTTTTAGTTTGTGTACATGGGATATTTTTTTAAATGTCATTTTGCAAGACTATTTGATGTTCAAGAAGGCTCTTTGCTTATTGTTAGAAAGCAGAAATCATGATTTGTAGAGGAAAAGTTTACAAGTTTGAAAAGATTGCTTTTGAGGTTTTGTTTCCCTTCATTTCCCTTGATGTATTTTAGAGAGAAAAATGTGTTCCTCCATCTGATACTAAAAGAGTCTTCATGCTGAAAGCAGAAAAACAAAGTAGGAGATAGGGTTGGGAGGTGAGGGCTCTGCTGTCTTTATGAACTGCTACTGTTCAAAGTCAACACATCCAACTCCTTGAGAAGTACAACTTCGGCAATGAAAGATGTTTAAATAGTGATAATGGATGGCAAATAAAGGAACCCTTATCTTTGGAATTTTGGAGTAGACACAAGGAAGCAGTGCAGATTTAGTTTAAGGCTTACCCTCAAAGCTGAACTTTCATGTTTTATAGACCAGTCTCTGCTTATGCGCTTCAAGAACACACAATGGGGCTTTAGAGGCTTGGCTAATCACATAAAATAAAACTACAGCACTTTATATAAAAACCAGTAATTTGAGGTAAGATTATTTTCTGTTTTCCCACAATCACAGTGTCAGGTGAATGAGGAGATGAGAAAATATCACTTAAAAAGTATTACAGGCAGCAGAATAATAAATTATACTCCAACATTCATGCCTTCATTTGCTCATTTATTCATTCAGCAAGTATTCTATCAGTAGATCCTCCTCAAATTCGGAAAGCTACAGTAAATATTATCATACACAAAGCTCATTTCTATTATTATGCCTGCAACTCCTCTCTCTGATTAATCCAAAGGCAACTGATAAATGAAAAATCAAATGGCTTCAGATGTGGCAAGAAATATTCTAATCTGATGCAAAGGAATTATTTATTTAAAATAGTCCTAGGTTTTCCTTCTAACTGTTACTAAACCAGTGGCCCCAAAGTCAATTCTGTCATCTCTGATTAATACAATACTGTCACATTTCCATCAAGAAAATGGCACTCTTGCACAGAGTTATTAGCATTTTTCACAATCAGACTTTCTTACTGCAGCTTGTCTGTTGAGCTTGGATTCCAGAGCGCAACATTCTGTCAGGTTCACCAATGGGACTCAGGCCAGTTGGTTCTGGACAGCCTTGCTCCAGGTCCCACAGTCCCCAGGACCCAGGCTCAGTGGCTCTGTTCTAGTCTGTTCATCTCTGCTCAAATCAGTTCGGCTTGAACAACAGTGTGGGCACTCAGTTATCCCTTCCTTGAGATGTTTTTTCCCCATCAAAAGTCTCTAATTTTCTTACTGCTCTACTTTTACCCTTTCATAGACAGATTCTGTAAACACCTTGTCAGGGCCAATGAGATTATAATATTTTTTCCTGAACATATATTTGCATTTCAATTATGGTCATTTTCATATCAAAAATGCCTTTTTTTGTTTTTTGAAGACTTTTCTGAAGTCCATTATCTTTAGCACTCTATTTCTTTCTAAAGTTTCAGAACTCTCACTTAGAATTCTTATATTTATTTTACCTTCTTTTATGTTTAGCTAGACAGTGGGCCTCATGGAAAGTAGGAACATAATGATTGTGTTTATTTGTGGGTCCTGTGCATTTTGCATAATACCTGGCATGTAATAAATATATATGATGAATCCATCCATCCATCCATCCATCCATCCATCCATCCATCCATCCATCCAAGATTTATTGAGCCAGATGCTGTGCTAAGTAATAGGAAAATTATTCCAGACCCAGGGGAAAATAATCAGGGCCAAGTGGTCCTCTTGATGCCCCTCAAATCACACTCCACTGGCAGCTGCTTACACACTTGTGTAGGCCAGCCTGGACAAAGGTCAGAGGGGTCAAACACAAGCAAGGACAAAGCTCACAAATCAGTGGCTCCTGACACCATTTGAAACTGTTACCTTCAACCTCAAGGCTCTAATACTCACCCTGCTAAGAAACCTTTTAATGCCAGGAAACCTTTTAATGCTCTAACCCCGTAGTTTCCTCCCCGACTAGTGTCCCACTGCAATTGGCAGATTTTAGGACTGATCTTCTAAGAACTAGAAAGTCCCTAGGTCAGGTCCTAAGGCTCCGGAATGCCCTTCCTCCCAAGTGCTGCTTTCTTCTACACAGGCCAACATGCTAAAAGGCTCCCTTTTACTCCTACAGTCCGCAGGTGACCTATGAGCATCAAAAATTTGTGTTTTCTAAACCTCTCTTTCCTTCGTTCTGCAGCTAGACACTAATTGTTTTGATAGGGGAAACTGTCTTGTCTGAAAAGCTAGGTTCTTTCTGACCTCTGAAATCACTAGGAAAGGGAGACTGAAAAAATAGATTAAATCAGCTCAAACTCTCTCATGTTTCATTAATGATATACAAAAGTAGCTTTCAGATTATGACTAAAATACCAGAACATGTGACTTAACAATGAACAAATAGACAATGTAGTAGCTTCTCCTGCTAGCACAAATACATGGTCAGCATAAAATATTTAACTATTACATATTAACAACGTGAAATCTTAGCTTTTTAAAATGAGACTTTAGTAATTTGCGTTTTTTTTTTTCTATTTCTTTGCCCCTTTACCATTTGTCTCTTACTTAGTATTATTAAGCTCTTGAGCTTCATAAAATGTTACATAACTGTTTGTGCCAAGTAATTCATACTTTAATTTTTTGTAGGTCTCTACAACCATCCTTATTTTAAAGATATCATGAGATAGATAATACTTGTTTCTGTGGATTTGAAGAAAATCATAGGATAAAAACTCAAAATCCTGAGGCTTTGATTGACCTTTTTAACAAATATTTAAAGATGTTTTATAAAATGTGTAAGAAAATTCACATAATTCTGCTATTTTTGTTTTTGTCCAAGGAGAGAATGGCTAGATATGCAAGTGATGAAAGAAAAAAAGCACTAAATTTATAGATTTCAACCTCTGCAAATAATAGCTTACAAATGGCATGTTGACTCCAAGTTATTTCAGGTGGCATTGTACACTTTTCAAAGACCAGCTAAATATAAGTTACGTTAACACTTAAATAAACATTGTTTGGTACACCTTTATCCTTAATTCCACAAATATATCTTTAGTTTCCTATGAGGTATAAGGTACTTTATCTCACCTACATCATTCAATAAAATTGATAAAAAGACTTACAAGAATATGTATGAAATGAATTCAGGGCAAAAATACACATAAATAGAACTAAGATAAAAGGCTATGTACAAAATTTGAATGCAGATATGCAGGTGGAAAAAATTATAGTTATTCAGATTAGACTATAAATTAGCTTTTAACTTATTGAAAACCAAAGTAAAATGAAATCAGTAGCTAGATAAATAAATAGCAGTTTACACAAAATGCTTTTAATGGTTATTTAAAAAATAATCTAGCTCAAACTGACACAGCAATTAGAAGACACATTGGCTCAGATCACTGGGAGTCCATAGCCAAGGTCAGCTTCAAAATTACTTGATCCAACTATGCATTTGGAGATGTTATCAAGAACCTACCAACTTTCTCTCTTTTTTCTGTAATCTACAGTGTTGAGCTTTATCCTAAAGCTAGTTTTTCTGTGGTTATATGGTGGAAGGAGCCATCAGAAAGAGCTACATGCTTTCTCCTTTATGTTAGATCAGGGTTTCTCAACCTGTACATCCTTGATTCTTATTTGGGCTAAATAATTAGTTTTTGTTTGAAGGCTGTATTTTGCATTGTAGGATGCTTAGCTGCATCATCTTGGCCTTGACTCACTAGATGTAAGTAGCATCTCCCAAGTGTGACAATCACAGGTATCTCCAGATATTGCCAAATTTCCCCTGGGAAGCAAAGTAGCCCAAGATTGAGAACCGCTACTGTAGGAGAAAGGCTGTCTAGGCAAACAAGGGGAGATTTTCACAGAAGCCCCTGGAAAACATCTCAGTTGAAATTGACCTAAATTGCATTGCTATACTGAAGCCAAACATTGCTAAGAACATTAGAAACACTTTCATTCGGACTAATTGAACCAATCAAGTCCCTGGCAATAGACGAAGAGTCAGTTTCTCTTGAACCATGGACTTCACAGGGAAGAGTGAATTCCTGAACAAAATCAGGGATCCATTAGAAATAAATAAAGGGATAATGGATTCAGGGTAGACAATCAACAGCACTCACAAGACAATTCCTCAGGGGGAAAAAAAAAAAAACACAGACTGATTCTGATTGTATATGTACACATATACATATATTGAACATATGTATACATGGATATATTCCAAAGAAATTAGTTGTCTTCAAAGAGGAAATACTGAGAAATGTGGTTGAGCCATTTATTTAAATCCACATTGAGTATATCTCATATACCAGGCCACTAGGTGCTACAGTCACAGTGTTGAGCAAGATGAATACATCCTCTGCCTTCATGGAACCAGTGAAAGATAAACTTGAAAGAGATCATGACAAAAAATACGATGAGTGTTGTGTTGCTGGGTGCCATGAAATTATTACCTCACTTTGCCTAAGAGTCAAGGAAGGGCTCTTTGGTATTTGGTATTTGCCTGCCTGGTTCACTCTCTATTTCTAGCAGATGGAAACCTGGATGACTCACAGTAGGTTTCCATAAATATTTGTTGAATGAATAAACAAATGGATACTAAAATGTTAAGTTCCTACTATGTGCCAGGGACTGTTTCAGGTTAAAGAAAAAGCAGTGAACAAACAGGTGGGAAAAGACAGGTAAAAATCAATTAAAAAGATGTGGCCAACATGTATTATAAAACAAGTCGGGCTTATGATGTAACTAAGAACATAAGTATTTTTCTGTCATTTTTATTTTATCGAAGGAGGTAAGTTTACTCAGCCCTGGGTGAAACAGTGTCAGGAGTATGACTGTTCAATTTACTCTTAATTTAGCCTATGATCACTTTAAGTTGCAAATACATTCTCAATCAAAAAATTGAGTGACCAGTCCTGGGTAATTATGAACACATTAAATTTGACTTCATGTTAACTATTCTTCCTGGTCCCCTTGTAACAGCTTTAGGCTGGAAGGCAGATCTGCTCCCTCTGCTCCCCAGCCTCCCTGCTTTGAATCTTCTGTAGCTATTTTGCTCCTGACTCAGGTAAAATGGAAAACAAATAAAGTCAAAAAATGGAGGTATGAGGGAAAACTGTTGGGACTGTAGTGAGGTGAGTGATGTACTTGCCTCAGGCTCAAAATTTAACCAAAAACCCCTCAGTAACCAAGATAAATAAGATTTAGTGAACTATTAAATATTAAATATTACATTAAGTTAAAATACTAAATATGTATTTGGTATTATTTAAATTAATATGCATTAATTTAATGAATTACTATTTATTAAAATATTTAATGTTGAAATATTAAATTAACATTATAAAACATATATGGAAATACTAATTTTTAAATATTTTAATGAAATATTTTTACAACAAAAATAATTTTTTAAAATTCATGATGGAAAAAATATCAAAATTTTAAATAAAGACAGGATCAGTGACCATGACTTGGTGAGCCACATTAGAGCAGGAAGGAAAATAATTTGTAATATGATGGCAGGGCAGTTAGTCTTGCAGAAAGTGGATGGGAATTTAGAGATATTTTGTAGGTAAGATGGTAAGAATGAGTGGTTGGCTAGATGTGGTGAATGCTCACCAATTATTGGGAAAGGAAACATAGGAAGATAAGCGGGTTTGGTGGTGGTGAAATAAATTCAGGAAAAATGAAGGTCAAGTTGAGATTGCAGTACCTGAAAATCTTCATCTGTTCATGATATGGAAAAGGCCCTTGATCCATGGGTATAGGGTTGATGGTGATACCTTGAATAGCATTAATTCCTCTGCCAGGAACCCTAAATGTACACTGAAGGCAGAATGCTCAAGGATCACAGTTCTTTGGGATAGGAATGGGAAGGAGTAAGTGGGCCCCCAAACAAGGGAATCCAGGTGCACAGCTTCTGGGAGTCCACACTGATCCAGAGATTTAAAAGTAGGCTAGCTACAATGCATTATTATGTATTGTATATTTCAAAATAGCCAAAAGAAGATTTTAAATGTTCTCAATGCAAAGAAATAATGATTATTTGAGGTGATGCCTATGTTAATTCATCTGTCTTGGTCATTCCATGATGTACATACGTACAGCAACATCACATTATGGCCTATAAATATATACAATTATTATTTTTCAGTTTAAAAGAAAAGAATTTAGTGACATTACCTTACCTGTCTGTAAAAGGGATTGGAAAATGTAACTTTTTGTGTTTTCTGTTTTCTTCTCACAAGGTAACCATCAGCCCAGCAAAGAAAAAAATGAGGGTTGTAATTCAGAGAAAGCAAGTATGGGGATAGGAAACCAGCAGCCTCGTACAAACCAGGCAACTTGTTAAGATTGTCTGAACTAACATCAACCTCTAAGACCTCGTACAGCACTTCCCACTGCCAAGGGCCCATCTGAGTACTTCTAAATGAAGTATAATACCACTACAAAATGAATGTAAATCTTTAAATTATTTGGACCTTTAATTTGTCTGCTAAAGGGAGAGGAATCTATGAATAGCCCCTAGTTATGAGAAGAGGTTTGAAGAAAGGGGAAAGTATGATGTCACTTTCCACAGAGCTGCCACTCTTTGAATTTTGTCAAACTGGTTACAATATTAGTATTAAAAAATGGTTTTGAACACACAAAACAGATAATTACAGAATGCAGGCCTAAAATACACTTCTTGCTGGAATTTTAATTCTGAGTGGTTGCTGAACTAGGTAGGTGGTTGTCAAATTTAGTTTACTCTGCTCTGATCAAGGAATGTGGGTTGCATCATCCAAAACCAACACGATTTAAAGATATCTTGTAAAAAGGAGTAGTGCTAAAATTAGCTGCTTGTCAGTGATTCTGGTCACCATGATTATATGGTAAAGTATTTGTGCACATGGCATACAGAAGGGGTCATGTATAAGTGGAAGGATTTTCTCATAGAGCAAAACTTTTGAGCAAGACTTGATCTTGAATGATCTGGAATGAAAGAACCCAATAACTTTGACCATTATCTAAGCTTGTATTTTGAGTCAACTAAGATTCTTTCAGTGACATTCTACCCTAAGTAGAAACCATTGATAACTTTATAAAATGAACCTGAAACCTTTCAAAGACCATACTCAAGTTTCCCATCATAGAGCTCGATATGTCAAACCGAGTGTGTGAGTTGATTAAGGTATTCCCCCATTGCCAGAAAAGGTTTACTTTACCCATTAAAACCTAACTCAAATAGATATCAAGTATCTCTTGTGTCCTGTTACATGATGTAATTTAAGTCTGAAAATACCCATGCTTTGCTTTAACCAGAAAGTTAAAATCTTTCTCAATGGAAGCAATAGAGTATATCACTGATAAGGTAAAGGTGATACAGTAAAAGGTCACAACTTAGCCCTTTCTGGACAAACAATAAAAAGAAACTTGTCTGCTCCCATGTTATGTGGCATCAATAATCCAGCCTATTTTAGAACATCAAATCCCTTCTATGCTTTGAAGCCAACCTTTCCCTATATCTAGTATATACTAGGTAGTCATGGAGGACTCCCCCTTACAAGATAATTATTAACAGAGCTATTGAACAATTATTTGCAACTATGTATTAGCCAATGAGGGAGACAAATAAATGCGTAAGATATAATTCCTATTTTTAAAGAGCTAACACTTTAAAAGGAGAAAGAATATCATTAGAAAATACAGAAATTCTGACTCAGATCCCTATGACCAATGTCACAAGTCAAATTCAAAGCTAAATGAAGGAAAGAATACATTGATCTGGAGGAATAAAAAAATCTTTAAGGTAAAAGGAGGGCTTTGGAGAGGTGCTGTAAGATGGAAAAATGAGGACTATGTTGAAGATGCAGTAAGTAGGCTGGGCACAGTGGCTCACACCTGTAATCCCAGCACTTTGGGAGGCTAAGGCAAGTGGATCATGAGGTCAGGAGTTCGAGACCAGCCTGGCCAATATGGTGAAATCCCGTCTCTACTCAAAAAAAAAAAGAATTAGCTCAATGTGGTGGCGTGCACCTGTAGTCCCAGGCACTTGGGAGGCTGAAGCAGAAGAAATGCTTGAACCTGGGAGGCAGAGGTTGCAGGGAGCCGAGATCACACCACTGCACTCCAGCCTAGGTGAGAGAGTGAGACTCCATCTCAAAACAAACCAAAAAGGGGGTTACAGTAATTATTCAACATGGTTGGCACATAAAGTAAGACCAGGAGCAAAGTCAAGAAAGGGTAGACAGATGGGTGGTTGCCATATTGCCCATTATAGGGGAGTGGAGAAGTTTACTTATTTTGTAATCATGGGATAATCTGAAGGGAAACAAACCCCACAAACTCTCTTTTCTCTGCTGTCAAACCACAGCAATCAACCTCGAAAACATTTTCCCCCATATACCAAGCAAGCAAGCAATTCTGCAGGGAAATCATCTGGGTATCTTCCAATTCAATCCTGACACTATCCACCTGGGGATATCATCAAGCGCTCAGTCCCAAAAAACTGCCCCCATCGACTTCAGACACCAATCGCAAGTTGGGGTCTCTGGAACTTCTCACCAACTGGCTTCAAGTTGGGGTTCCCATGATTCCCTCTGTAGGTTCAATTAATTTGCTAGAGCAGCTCACAAAACTCAGGGAAACATCTAATTATATTTTCTGGTTTATCATAAAGGACATTTTAAAGAACACA
>NW_012104743.1:737215-746708 GCF_000951045.1 Mandrillus leucophaeus | reverse complement strand
GACCATTATCTAAGCTTGTATTTTGAGTCAACTAAGATTCTTTCAGTGACATTCTACCCTAAGTAGAAACCATTGATAACTTTATAAAATGAACCTGAAACCTTTCAAAGACCATACTCAAGTTTCCCATCATAGAGCTCGATATGTCAAACCGAGTGTGTGAGTTGATTAAGGTATTCCCCCATTGCCAGAAAAGGTTTACTTTACCCATTAAAACCTAACTCAAATAGATATCAAGTATCTCTTGTGTCCTGTTACATGATGTAATTTAAGTCTGAAAATACCCATGCTTTGCTTTAACCAGAAAGTTAAAATCTTTCTCAATGGAAGCAATAGAGTATATCACTGATAAGGTAAAGGTGATACAGTAAAAGGTCACAACTTAGCCCTTTCTGGACAAACAATAAAAAGAAACTTGTCTGCTCCCATGTTATGTGGCATCAATAATCCAGCCTATTTTAGAACATCAAATCCCTTCTATGCTTTGAAGCCAACCTTTCCCTATATCTAGTATATACTAGGTAGTCATGGAGGACTCCCCCTTACAAGATAATTATTAACAGAGCTATTGAACAATTATTTGCAACTATGTATTAGCCAATGAGGGAGACAAATAAATGCGTAAGATATAATTCCTATTTTTAAAGAGCTAACACTTTAAAAGGAGAAAGAATATCATTAGAAAATACAGAAATTCTGACTCAGATCCCTATGACCAATGTCACAAGTCAAATTCAAAGCTAAATGAAGGAAAGAATACATTGATCTGGAGGAATAAAAAAATCTTTAAGGTAAAAGGAGGGCTTTGGAGAGGTGCTGTAAGATGGAAAAATGAGGACTATGTTGAAGATGCAGTAAGTAGGCTGGGCACAGTGGCTCACACCTGTAATCCCAGCACTTTGGGAGGCTAAGGCAAGTGGATCATGAGGTCAGGAGTTCGAGACCAGCCTGGCCAATATGGTGAAATCCCGTCTCTACTCAAAAAAAAAAAGAATTAGCTCAATGTGGTGGCGTGCACCTGTAGTCCCAGGCACTTGGGAGGCTGAAGCAGAAGAAATGCTTGAACCTGGGAGGCAGAGGTTGCAGGGAGCCGAGATCACACCACTGCACTCCAGCCTAGGTGAGAGAGTGAGACTCCATCTCAAAACAAACCAAAAAGGGGGTTACAGTAATTATTCAACATGGTTGGCACATAAAGTAAGACCAGGAGCAAAGTCAAGAAAGGGTAGACAGATGGGTGGTTGCCATATTGCCCATTATAGGGGAGTGGAGAAGTTTACTTATTTTGTAATCATGGGATAATCTGAAGGGAAACAAACCCCACAAACTCTCTTTTCTCTGCTGTCAAACCACAGCAATCAACCTCGAAAACATTTTCCCCCATATACCAAGCAAGCAAGCAATTCTGCAGGGAAATCATCTGGGTATCTTCCAATTCAATCCTGACACTATCCACCTGGAGATACCA
This sequence comes from Mandrillus leucophaeus, assembly GCF_000951045.1. Taxonomy (NCBI): domain Eukaryota; kingdom Metazoa; phylum Chordata; class Mammalia; order Primates; family Cercopithecidae; genus Mandrillus; species Mandrillus leucophaeus. Next base: position 745,240 of record NW_012104743.1, on the reverse strand, counting down.
TCAAGCGCTCAGTCCCAAAAAACTGCCCCCATCGACTTCAGACACCAATCGCAAGTTGGGGTCTCTGGAACTTCTCACCAACTGGCTTCAAGTTGGGGTTCCCATGATTCCCTCTGTAGGTTCAATTAATTTGCTAGAGCAGCTCACAAAACTCAGGGAAACATCTAATTATATTTTCTGGTTTATCATAAAGGACATTTTAAAGAACACAAATAAGCAGCCAGATGCAACGATACCTAGAGTGAGGTCTGGAAGGGTCCCAAGTGGAGGAGCTTTTCCTCTGGGAGTTGGGATGCCCCACTGTCCAGGCACACAGATAAGTTCTTGTTCACCTTCCTGTAGGCTTCCATGAGTTCAGCTGTCCAGAAGTTCTCTGTACCCTGTCCTCCTGGGCCTTTCATGGAAACTTCATTGGATAGGCAGGACTGAAGCATGGACAACCATGTAGAAAAGTGATTGGACAAAAAGGGTATAATCTGATACTGATAGACTGAGAGGGGAATCCATCAAGGCGTATCTGTTGAAATTCTTCTTAGCCTCTCTATGCAGCATCCCTTCCTCCAGAGCATGGGGCAGAACACCTTCTGAAGTGGGGGTCTTATGACATTCAGACAAGGTAGGTCAGAGACAGACTCTCACTCTGTCACCCAGGCTGCAGTGCAATGGTGTGGTCTTAGCTCACTGCCACCTCCGCCTCCCTGGTTCAAGCAATTCTCCCACCTCAGCTTCCCAAGTAGCTGGAACTACAGGTGTGTGCCACCCCTATGCTCAGGTAATTTTTGTATTTTTAGTAGAGATGGGGATTCACCATGTTGGCCAGGATGGTCTCAAACTCCTGATCTTGTGATTCGCCTGCCTCAGCCTCCCAAAGTGCTGGGATTACAGGTGTGAGCCACCATGCCTGGAGAGAATGTCTTTATAGTCAGCTCCAAGACAGAGAAGATTAGAGTATATTTTTAGTTTCTATGGCTTTCAGGAAAAATGAAAAAGGGACATGGGAGTTATAAGCCAGAAACCATGGACAAAAACCTATATGTATATGAGATATATATATATGTGTGTGTGTATATATATACATATATAATATCACAGGTAGCCATTATAGATTCTTGTTAAGAGGTAGTCATTGCACCCTTGAGAGAATTATCTGACATTAGGATGTCAGGTGGAATGGATGGGGAGGCCAGTTAGAGGCCATTGTTATCACATGCTACAGCCCGAGGAACATCGTATTATACGGAACTCTGAGAAAAGTGAGAAATGGGCAACATTAGCATTTGCCGAATCCCTTCTCTTTGGAAGGGTGACTTCCAAACTTTCATTCTATCTCAAGTCTTCTTCAATCAAAAATCTCTGGAGAGTCTTTTTTTTTTTTTTTTTTTCATCCCCTGTTATTTTCATTTCTGGGAAGAATTTAGCATCCGTCTACATTTAAATGTTACCTTTCCCCCAAATAGATTGTGACCATCCTAGGACCAGTTAAATGAGGCTTCTTATCTAATTGGAGAGAGTTACAAATTCGTCTGTGGGAATGAGTTCTGGCCAGGAAATATGTAAAGGGCGTATTACTTTCTCTCTTCAACAAAAAGCAAGAAATTAGGAGATGGGACGGAAATGTCCTGTGGCTGTGAATTTTAGTCAGTTTGTTTCAATCCTGAGCTACTTAAACATAAAACATTTGCAGCATTGAACAACATTGACATTTTAAAATCATGTAAGTCTACAGTGTGAAATGAGGGCCTTGGGGGACAGGGTTTCCCTCATAGTCTTGTAAAAGTAACAAATACATCTAGTAAGGCAAATAGAATTGATCTGTCTATGCAAATTGGCATTTCAATGTTTATCTCCTGGTAACACGCTGTGACCTTAGCTCAGGCACTAGAAATTAAAATTTCACAGCCTCTTCAAGACACTAAAGCATCACGATACACTTTTTTCCTTTTACATGAGATATATATGAACCAGATATTTGTTTCTACTGTAGAGAAAGTTTAGACTTTTTTTTTTATGCCAGAGAACATAAGACAACATATGCAGTGAAAATTATTGCATTAAATTGGGTGGAAAATAGAGATTTATTTTATCTTCTTCAGATAAACCCCCGTCACAGTTTTACCATTTTCCATGACAACTGTATTTAGCTGAGTATGGTATAAGCTTTGCAAGCCAAAAGCATTAGAGCTGCCTTTCTTTACACACCATCAACAAAATCTGATGAGAGAAGTTTAGAAAAAAATGGGCACATGAGAGTCTGTGTTCTCTCGTTTGTGATGATATCAAGTTGCTTAGTATTCCATGACATTCAACTGAATTTTGTATTGGCTGAGAATAAAACAACAGATATGATGAGACATGCAGCTAATTGGGATTGGCAATTTCCATGCTTCTCTAGATATCTGTAGAAAATTGTAAGAATGAAGTGCAATATTTGCTGATATATGTGAAAACTACTTGGAAAACCAAGTAATGAACAATGGGAAATTAAAAAGAAAAATGGCTTTTGAAGATATTTGTAAGTAGTAGTTTATTTGTAAATGACAAAGGAGGAAAAAGGTGATAAAAAATCTGGCTCATGAAAAATAAAAACTTTGGATCCAATACAGAAGCTTGCATTTTGCTCATATAATGGAACCCCAGTTGGGACCAGCCATGGGGGGCTCCAGCTCTTCCTTCAACTTCTCTGAACTAACAGAGATTTGTTTCCTTCAGCCAAAGTTGCAAAACTGCCTAGGAATAACAACTCTCAAAATCAAGAGAAAAGAATCCTGCCTCTGGAATTATTTGATGTATTCAGTTATTTGTACAAAAGGCAAATACACATCTTTTACTTCTCTTCTGATATAGAAAGTTAAACCAGTATCCTAAAGCCAAGAACTGATAGGTGTACATGTATCAATAGTATATTTTCCAGGTCTGAAATCCGTCATGATCCCCCTTCATCCTGTCATGCACACAGATGGAGAAAGAAAGTGGGGAGGATTCAGAGACAGGGATATGATGGGGTTCAGGACTCAGTGAAACTCCTATTTCGATGGGGTTCAAAACACAGCTCTTACCCATTTGAGGAAACAGCAGAAGCAAGGTTTCTCTGACCTTCTCTTGCCCTTCTCCCCGAAGCACAATTTTTTTTTTTTTTTTTTTTTTGAGACGGAGTCTTGCTCTGTCGCCCAGGCTGGAGTGCAGTGGCGCGATCTCGGCTCACTGCAAGCTCCGCCTCCCGGGTTCACGCCATTCTCCTGCCTCAGCCTCCTGAGTAGCTGGGACTACAGGCGCCCGCCACCGCGCCCGGCTAATTTTTTGTATTTTTAGTAGAGATGGAGTTTCACCCAGTTAGCCAGGATGGTCTCGATCTCCTGACCTTGTGATCCACCCGCCTCGGCCTCCCAAAGTGTTGGGATTACAGGCGTGAACCACCGCACCCGGCAGAAGCAAGCTTTAAAAGAATTCTCTGACCTTTCTCTGAAGTAGGTGATAAAACTTTCATTCCAGAGGTGCCCATTCTATACCCAGAGGGAAGAAAAGGAATGTCCTTATCCTCAAAGCTATAAATGCTAAAATGAATATGCATAAACAGGCTTTGCTAGGTCCCCCGAATTTGTTACCATTAGATCATACCCTTTTGTACTCCAATCACATTTTTCTATGACTTTCCACTTTTCATCAACCTAAGCATAAAAATATGTGTTTACTTGTTTCTTTGGGTCTTCATTTCTGAAAGTTCCCTGTCACTTATTAAATAAAGCTTATTAAGTAAATGTGTATGCTTTTCTCCGTTAATCTGTCTTTCTCAGTTTTATTTTCAGATCCAACCAGGGACCCCAGGAGAGTTGAGGAAAACCTTGCTCCCCTACAGAGACAAGGAGAGAGAGACAGGGAGATATATGAAAATCGACCCAACAGGACCAACTTCAACCCAGCCAAAACTTTGGGTTATCTCAAAGCTTGTCTTGTGAGTTAAAATGATGAGATATCTAGGTTTGACTAATTTCATAGGGTTTTAATGCTTGTAAGTTGCTATTATAAATATATCATATGTTGCATTCCTATTTGATGTCAACCACTATGCTAAATGCTTTACATTCATGGCTTAATTTAATCTCTGCAAACATCTCATTAGTTAATATGTGTCCATTTTACAGATAAAGAGGAATCTTAGGTTTAGAGAGGATTAGGGCAGAAGCCAGGATTTCAACTTGGGTTTCTTTGGCTCATAGTCCATGAAGCTTCTAAAGAAGTTTTTAGGATTTCTATAATTGATTTTGTTCATTGATAATTGTCTATGGCTCCTAGAAGTTTAATTAACAAGCAATTACATTTTATCTGACTTGCAATCTGAAAATTATTTGTATCTATTATTACATATAGGTGCAAAATGAAGGACTTCCAGTGTTATGGCCAGCATTGGAAATAATGCCTCTGATAAGCAGCTAAAGGAGTGAACCTGGGCTTCAAGCCTCCCCCAGTTCAAATGTAAAAAGTGTTTTTAATCCTTGGGCAAGGTAGTCATGTACCATACATGACAAAGCCTATCAGTTCTTAGGAAAAACAAACAAACAAACAAACAAAACAAACAAACAAAAAAAACAGCGAAAAATTGCTGTTTGCATTATTCCTGAAAGAAATCAGTAGAATTTAATACTATGATTGTGTGTATCGAAGGCAAACATTGTAGTTAATTGTTAGTTTTTTGTATCTCGTCTATTTACTTTACCTTTCCATTCATAAATTTGATAGAATAAGTCATTAAAGTTGTACATCTTCCCAATCAGATGGAAAAGAACAGCCTCAGGTCTCATATCCTGTCATATATAAAATACTGTCCTTATCAACCCTGGAGAAAAAGAGAATTGGCCAAAACTTTTGTTATCAATCTGTTATTTAGGTCAGCATTCATATATGGTCCATGGAGGATGAATCACAAGATACTGAGTTTAGAAGTGTCTTCTAATTACATAAAACACACAAGCACTTCATAAGATTAAAAATAAAAGTTTGTATCATCCTAATGTTTTTTTAGCTCTAAAAGTATGCCTCTCTATTTAAAAACATATATATGAAGTCCCTACACTACTAATCATTAAAGAAATGATCTCATATGAAAATTATATTTATTCACTAATACTCCTTCTAAAATTTATACTTGTTAATTAATACATAAATTAAAATTTATGCAAAAAATTATTCTCCACTGTTTAATTCTTTATTCTACCAGAATAATTCTTCTATTGGGAATTTAAAAACATATATCCATAAATTCTGGCATTTCTATCTCATCAGTTCTTATAGAAATGTACGACAATATTTTATTTTATTTTGGTAGAGTGAAAACAATTTTACATATTACTAACATTTTCTATTTTGTATCAAAAACTTTAAAAATTCATCAAAAGGTAAAATGTATATCCTTCATTTTGCTCATAGCTGCTAGCATTTCTCATTGTGAGTGAAAAATTGTCTTGTCTTTTCTCATCAAATTACAATGGAAGAAGTATTAGTCACAGTTTGCATGGAAATCTGCCAGTAAAAGAAAGTCAAAAACATTTCTCTTCAAGCCTAATAAAAATGTCCAGTGGCCTTTTGTGACGCTGTAAAGTATGACTCAAGATACCAGCCAAAACAAGGAAAGAAAGAAAAAAGACAGTAAAGTCTCACTTTTTCTGTACCACTTACAAGTATCCTAAAGCTATGTTTTATAAGAGAAATTCGACTTCGGTGTCTCTGTCAATCCTCTCTGAGCTAGGAAAGGAAAAGAAAACCTTCCCCATCACAAGTGTACAAAAGAGGAGTCTTGCTGGTAAGGTTAGCATCTGTCAATATCAGGCCTGGTGGAAAAGCAAAGCCGCTCTTTGAATTGTTTGCTTAATACGATCTCCAGTGAATGGAGTGTATCTGCAGCTTGGGGTTTCACAAGGAACACAATGCTTCATGTGCATTATTTTAGATAGGAAGGAGGTTAGTTTCAGTAAGGCAAGAGATAAATGATAAGCTTGTCATTTTACTATAATTTGAGTTTTTGCATTGAAAACAGTTGAGTTTTCTAACATTGTCCATAAGCATGATAATTCATGTATTTTGTCACAGCCATCTGATTTTTCTCTAGGACATTATTATTTGTAGTGACTTCTATTTGTTGTTTGTGTTCCATTTGTGAACCACTGCTATAGAATTTTAATGAGTTTCATGTTAAACACCTTTTAGAACACATTCTTTCAGAGTCATTCTATAGGGAGTAAGAAAGCCCATCTAAAGAAATACCTCTAAAGTTTACTAAAATCTACTAAAAATGAGAATAATTTATTCCAATTTTAAGGGTAATTTCGAGAAACATAAAATCATTACCTTAGTCTACTGAAAACTCCACATTCAGTTCCAAATTCTCAGCTTCCTACACTAATTACAGGAACTGCTACAATGTATTATGCAGTTAAACGGCAAGCAATCTGATTCCGCATTTAAACTTGTCAACAACCTGGGAAAGAGGTATCACTTTCTGATGAGAAAACCAGGGATCAGAGAGTCTGAGCATGTGCCCAGTGACGTGCAGTTACAATTCTAACGTGAACCTCTCTTTTCATAAAACTCAAGTTCTCTCATGCCACATTGCAGTTGTCCCATAGTGTTCACAGAATAACTTTAACTTTCACAAAATCATCTTTTACAAAAGAATAAATATGTTTCTGGGACCAATGATACTCATCATGGCTAAATTCAGAGCACAATTGATACTTATCTTGTTTGCTTGGTCGGAGTTTGAAAATCTTGGTTCGTGGCTCCAGACTGTCTTCCAGTAGCATCTCATCAAAGTTTTTAACATAATCGCCTACATTCGTAAATTTGCTTTTAGTTTCAAACATTCAGATACCTCTAATTGTCACACTGACAACACATAAAGGCCTGAATTAATTTTACATCTAGAGTTTCCTTAGCATTCAGTCTCATTTAAACTTTTTACTTAACCTAAAGAAATCGGTCCATTAACTGCCCAAATTGGTGTTCAGATGTTACCTAATAATAATAATAATAATAATAATGGTTTTACTCAAATATACATACTGGAAGAAAACTGAATTTGTGCAAGCATGTCTAAATTATATGTGAAAAACTCTATAGTAAACATTTTTGCAATTTGCAGTTGCCTGGTGATTTCAGGTTGTAAATAAAGAAGAATTGAGCAATGTATTTCTTGTATGATCTCCCATTTCACAATAGAGATTAACATTACTTTTACCAAAGGCTTAATGAAGACTATAGTGCTGATGTGCTGGAGTCTGCTCATACCTCTGAGAGCTGTATGTGCACAACTCTTCACGACTCTGTATTCACTAAAATCAAGCTGGTAACCTGAATTTGGCCATGGTAGGGGTATTTACACCATGAAAATTGACAGACTATAAATCAAGTCTACTTTCTCTTCCCCTCTACTTAGATCCAGTTACTAAACATTTACCAGCACAATACTGACTAAATTAAAGCATCAATAATGAATACTAAAGTGTGCCCACATGGTTGCTCCAGGTGCAGGGAGTGCTGACTGCTGAGGACTCATCGCTGTACCTTCTCTGCAGATTGCCCTTAGCTAAGGGGAGTTGACTTGCTCAGGATTATGCCCCTTACATATCAGACAACTGGACGGATGTGGAGATACAAAGACCTGGGTCCCTGAAAGGCCATGCCAGCTCCGGAGCATCTTGTGGGATTAGCTCAGTGGTCTGTTGCAACTGCATCATAGTTTAACGTCTCCCTTTGCCTCATCCTGCTTTCCTCCGTCTGAGAACATCCCCGACCCCTCCTCATCCGCCACCACTAAAACTGTCTGCACAAATCTCTCTCTGTCTCAAAGTCTGTGTCCCAGGGAACTTGACCTAAGACATACATGTAACATTACCTGGCACACAGTACTTGAAAAGTGTGAGTTGCTAATAACACATTTGTAATCATTTTTTCACTGTACCTTAGTTCTAATCTAGTTGTTAAGAGTTAGAGGGAAATGATTTCATCAGGCATCTTTTCCTTTTTCTTTTTTTT
>NW_012104743.1:730049-735720 GCF_000951045.1 Mandrillus leucophaeus | reverse complement strand
GAATATTGTTTGGTATCTGATTTCTAGTATGGAATTCAGGCTCAGTTAGCAATATGGTGACCATACGCTACTATAGGAGGTTGCTATCTTGATTTTTTTCTGTTTATTTGCTGACTTATTACTTAATTCAGACAACTCTGGGCAAGAGAGTAGAGAAGGCACTAAGGATAATGAGAGAAATTTAGAAAGGTTATTCCTTTAATAAAACCCATAGCTTTATGGAAGAGACCCACATGTATGAAAAAAAATTCAATTTGAAATAGAGGTAATTTAGTGGTTATCTTCCCAGCATGCTTATCTTGCTTTTCTAGATAACCTCACACTGCTCCTCTACATCCTTTATCCCCATTATCCTTCCCACGTTACTCTGTTGGCTCCCAGTCATAGAAAATAAATCCCTTGACACATCGGTCTCAAGGTGTGCCTGTGAAAGGCCGATCCTGGGGTTATCCCAACCAAAGTTTCTTCTCTTTTGGATCTGGAAAGATGTGAAGCAGAGGCTGAAGACAGTTACTTTCCCACAACTTGCATAAGAAAACCAAAGCAAAAAAATATGAAATGATTTCCAAGCTCTTGTCCAACCCCAAGAGCTGGTTTCCATCACCGATCCCAGAAGCAATCATGGTATCCTTTTGAACAAGCTTGAGTTGAGTTTGTCCAGCTTTCAACAGAAAGTGTTCACCAAAGCAAGCATGGGGAGCAGCTCTGGGTTTTGTGGGACCCCGGGCTTATACCATTGGTAATCCTCTTGGAAAACGGAAACAAAATTATAAATGCACCACCAGGTATAAAAGTGCTTATTTATTTTGGAGGAAAAGGAAAAATACAAGTTCCTGCACTTCTGGAGGCTTATGTCTCTGGTGCTTTACCAGACATGCTTACACAGAATTGCTTCCCAGTTGCAAACTGGCTTCCCCTCCCACAGAGAATTCTACAACAACCAGCAACTCCTTGGACACAAAGGGGTCTGTGCGTGTGAGGGACCCTGAAGGTCAGGCTTCACTCACTGCCAGATAAATCTGCCTCCAGCAGCACGGATGTCTAAAGTACAGTGGGAGAATAAAGAGAGAAAGGGCAACCCCGGTACCAGGAAAGGTTTCTCGGAGGGGTGAGCACTCTCTGGATGATTAATCGGCATTCTGAAACAGAAAGTGGGCGGGTGATCCAAAGTTGAGTGAATTCTTTGCACTAAGTTACGGTGTCAAGAAATAATCGCATGTTTGAGGAAAGTTTATCTTATTTAAACGTGAAGACACATGAGAAAAAAAGATGATTGCAGAGTGGCAAATTGAAGAACCCCTCTCCATATAATCCTAGAATATGCCAGTTAATTTTGTGTTTTTCCTTCCCCCCTCTACTCTTTTTCCTCCTTGTATTCACTTTCCTAGACTTTGAGCTTCTAGGAGGGAGGATACTTCAAAGCCCTGCTTCCAGAATATTTATGTAGCGCATATGCTTTCTATTCTCGGGATACTCCACCAAATCCCAATATTTTGTCCTTTTCCTTAAAATAAACATAGCACTCAAAAAGGGAAAAGGATAATGGAGCACAACAATAACAAATGATCTTTTACAGCAAGATCCTTAAGACACCAAGCTTAAGCGGAATAACAAACACTACTCTTTTCAATATAGGACCTATGTCACCAAAAGTTCACCAGTGTGGTGCTGGATGGAGTCGTGTGGAAAACCAGAGGATATTTTTTTAACTAGAGGGAAATGACCCTCCATGTATTTAAATATATGTGTATATATTAAAAAGTTAGCATCACAGCAAATCGATTCAACTTTTCACAGAGTTTACATGAGAATTCTAACATAGAAAAAGAATATGGGTCCAAACTCTGTTCCCCATGCACTCCCTTTTCCTGATTCTGATTTTAAAACATCACTTAGCCTGGGATATAGTGAGCTTGGTGGGTCCTGTTAACTGTACTCAGGACCAGCTTGCATTAGTTAATAATACCATTAAAACTAAAGACACATTTGTGTGTGTTCTGGAGGAATGGGGGTTAGGGACTGCCTAGGGGCCAGGACTGAATTTTGTTTCAACGTTCCTGCACTGTCTCATGGCTAACTGTCACTACCCTATCAGACATTCTGCCCTGTCAAGCTGTAATGCCAACTCAAGACATGCATCAGAGCCAGCTGTTGTGTTTTGTGAAGCAGATGCTGTTTCCTGAACCTCATCTGTCCTGCCGTGTACCAGCTATCTGTTGAGGTCCCTCTTCCTCCCTGTACTTGCAGATGCTCTCCTGGAGATGCTCTTGTCTCCTCAGGACAGAGTGAGACACACATGGGTTTGTCTTTCAGGTCAATGTCCGGTGTTGTTTACTTTTCTTGCTCCCCTTGTGTCCATAACATTTCTGTTTGATTCTCCCTTTGTCCAAGTAAGATCTTCCACAATAATTATAGTCATGAAGGGAAGGTCTCTCTGTTCCTCCTCTAGATTTGAATCCCTGTATGAATGATGGCTTATTTTAGACTGTCTCTCAGTATAGTCCCCAGGTAAGACCTGGGTAAGATCAAGTTCCTGTGCATATTGATCTTCAAATTTGATCTTCTCTCAACAGGAGGAGGAGGAGGAGAAATGGGAGTTATTATTCCCAGTGTCATTTCTGGGGCAGACACAGCTCCTAAAACAGAATGCTGAAATTGGGAAGACGGTTCTTAGACTAAGCAAGGCATTACAGGACTTTGGGGAGGCTAGGCTCCCTGAAGGCATCCACCTAGTGAGTAGATCAAGGCAAAAGGATCCCTGCATTACAGATTGAAGAAGCCATATTTTGAAAGCCAACTTATCCAGTAGGTCCATTTTCAGGAACAAGGCAGCACTGTAATTTCCACGTGACCTTTCATGTGACTTTTCTCCACTTATTACCAACCATGAAGCATCTGGAATTGATGTTTAAGAAGCAAGAATGTTTCTTTGCAAGCTACAAATAATGAAATGTGGTATATAGGTTTCCTTCACAGATGACATTCACCTTTTATGTTTCCATCTATTACCCATATCTCAGTATATAAGAATTCAGTTCACATGGGTATAATGTCTCCTATGTGTCTAGCCCATGCTGGGCAACTTGAGAGATTACAAAAGATCTAGAAGGTCCAGAGTCTACCCTATGGGAGACAAGATTGACCCCCATGAGACTTTTTAATGCAACAACAGACTTTGCAAAGTGTAATATCCTATCCTAAAAGACCTATCCAAACAGAAACACACAGAATGATGCTATTTTCAAGTGTGTCTGAGAAAATGTAGGTTTTCCTAAGGGTCTGTCTTCAGCTCCTTTATTTGGTCATTCCACACACTCTTTTTTGATGATCTCTTGCTTTCTAATTTATGGGTTTTTTTTAGTCTTATTATTGTAGTAGTGCTGGTAGTTTTTTCATTGTTTTTTTTTTTTTGAGTACTATAAATAACAACAATCACAGATACCTGCCAGTGCTTTTTTAAGCAAGGACACACATTGATAGCCACAGCATCAGTAGCTAATTCACCTTTATGGGAATCCCAGTTATTATTTTGACCTCTTGGCTCATTCTCTAACCAAGTTGGCGAAATTCCCAAACCACCCAAAGATATTATAAAAAGCATTCATCCTATTATTGTCTTCTCTGAAACCCTCAGGTAAAATGAAAGAAAATTGATTCATTCAATATAGCCTTTCATGCATTTTGAAAATTTGAGTTTATTTCCAAATATACTAGGAACAATTCTTTTGGACAAGAGGCTTATGCTATTGTAAGTCACCTGCATCCGGCCATGTTACCTGGTCTGAGAGTGATTTAAAAACAAAAACAAACAAGCAAGCAAACACCAATAGTTATGTTTAAGATGCTTAAGGGAATGGATAACCGAGTTATTTAAGGATAACTAGGTACCAATCGTGCTAATTAATAGGTGCTTATATGTTACAATGTCAAGCTGTGAGATGATTCTGTGCCACTTACAGGGCCTTGAGAGAAATAGGGGTTGAGTCATTTAAAGCATGAAGGAACACAGTGAGGCACTCATAAGATGAGACCAGTTACTGCAGGCGAGTGAAACCCGGACTTCCCGGGGAGGCTCTCCAATCACCATCTCACCACTTAACAGTTCAGTTAACAAATTTAGACAAAAAGCAACTGAAAACTTCATCGTTAATGATCAAACCCCCTTGAAGCCGAAGTTTCCAAAGGCTTTACTAAAAGAATGGGTGTCACTAATCAATAATGACACTGAGCAGGACACTCCCAAGGAGCTCTCTTTCTGAGAGATGTTTGTTAACCCAGCAGGAAGAGTCTGCAGTGAAATGCTTCTTACTTCAGGGTTAATTATTTGTCTTTTTTCCCCAGAGCCAATAGGAGCTCGAAGAAAGAATAAAAGCCTATTGCTGAGCTCCAGGAGGGGGGGGGAAAAAAAAAAAAATCAACTCTGCTGGGTTCCCAGCAACTAGTTAGTTTTTGGATTGCTTTTGTCTTGGTGAGAGAGAAATTCCTGGAGCGTAGTCAAAGGATCGTCACTGTTTTTAACCGAGTCAAGGGGTTTTCTGTAGACTAATATTATTTTTGAAATGCAGGCTTCCACAAATCTTTTGTTTTAGGACACTCTGACAGAGTATGGTGGTTTATTATGATTAACATAAAAGTAAAAGCAACAAAGAGGTAACAAAAAATCACATAGCTAGGTCAATAAATGGGTTACATTTCATTTCTGAGAGAAAAAAATCCATTTGTCATGTGGGTCATTTTTCATTGAAAGTTACAGGTTAAGTAGTAACATATATATGAATCAACTTTTTGGTTAGAATCTTACTTCTGAAGCGTGCTGAAATAATTCCTGCTTTTTGTGTTTTTTTTTTTTTTTAATTAGAATTTTTAACTAATTAGTATACAGAAAAAAAATCCTCGAAAGTATTTTAACTCCCAAGGTAAGGGTTAATGTTCTAGGAATTTCACAAGAATTGTGAATATAATTCTAAATGAAAATGGAATTTACTATTAATGAAAAATCAGTTTGGGACAAATGGTCTTTACTGAAATTCTGATATTTTAAATGCAAGGGAATGTTTGTGTGGTTCTTTCTGTACCATCCTCAGTCTAAGTACTCACGATGCACGCTGCAGCACCTTGTCACATTTTACTCTCATTTTTGGTTCACATGACGGACTCCCAACTATACTGTGAGCTCCTTGAGGGCAGAGTTCATACCTATGCACTCTTCCTCGCCCAGAATCTAAACAAATATTTTCTAGATTGCATCCATCTGTGTGGTAGGCTAAATAATGTCCCCATTCTAAGCCTTGGAACTTGTGACTATGTTACCTTACATGGTAAAAGGAACTTGCAAATGAGATTAAATTATCCAGGTAAGCCCAATGGAATCATAAAGTCCTTTATAAGAGAAAAGCAGGAGTATTAAAATCAGTAGTAAAAGATGTGATGGTGGAAGCAAGAGGTTATATTGATGCAGGGACGTAGTGGTCAGCAGGTCAGGGTTTATAGGTGATCTCTAGAAGCTGAAAAAGGCATAGAAATTGTTTCTCCCTTTACGGCCTCCGAAAGGAACCAACTTTGCCTACACCTTGATTGACTACATTTGAGATAATTTGTTACAGCAGCAATATGAAACAGCAATGCAGTCTGTTATTATTTGGTACACTAAGATTATTCTTTTTTTTTTTTT
>NW_012104743.1:725792-729743 GCF_000951045.1 Mandrillus leucophaeus | reverse complement strand
TCTTGGTATCACATGTTCTTAGAAAATGGCAGCAATTATGTAAAAGGTGAAAATTCTACAGTTTCTAAGTTAAACATCCTGGATTCAAAGCTCAGCTCTGTACTAATTGCTATCTGATCTTGGTGTCATTTAACCTCTCAAAACCTCACTCTCCCCTTGGTAAAATGGAGATAATAATAGTTCTTATAGAACAAGCTATTTTGCCTCTAATAATTAAATAAGGTAGTGCCTGTGTGTATGTAAGAGAGAGAGATAGTGTGTGTGTTTAGCACATTACATTGTACATAGTATATTGGTCAGTGATTTTGGTTTATAATTAGAAAACATAAGCACAAAAAATTGACTGTGTCTAATAAATCACCTTGCAAAAACACTGATTTTGGTTGGAAGTCACTTGTATTGTCCATTACAAATGACACCCACCTAGTTTGTCACAGAGCAGAGGAGGAATTTTCTAAGTGTTCACTTTTTCAATAGGTTTAGTAACTGAAGACAGATCCAGAATACACCACAACTTAAGCTAAAGCAACTTCAACTTTACTCTGGCTCTCTTAGAGTGCCTGTAGTTCTCTTCACATTCCATGTCTTGCCATGTCCCTGGAGCCTTGCACAGGCCACATGCCCTCTTCCAGGAATGTCTTCCTCTATCCTACTGCTATCAACCTTTCTTCCTTGGCAAGATCTGCAATCTTGGTGATGTCTTCCCTGCCTTCTCAAGCTCCTAGTTTTGAACTCCAGTTCTCCCAATATACTGTAATAAGAATCCCCTTAATGCTTGTATCTACCTCCCTACCAGATCTTCAGGGAAACTACTCTGTCTTTTTTATCATCAAAGTATCATGCTAGGCACTGAGGATACAATTCAACAAATTCAAAGACTAGATTCCTTCATAAACCAAGTCTTTGCAGATGACCCAGTGGCTTAAGTTACACTAAGCATATATCCCTCCAGAAATACATACCAATACCTTGTAGCAAACTTACATCTTGAAATAAATATTCTCAGCTTTAATATTTTAATCCATTAGAGTATTTGTATTTGGTACATATTTCAGCAAACTCTGGCAACTCATTGAGCATAGATGTTGGCATAAGAAAAAATTCTTGGTACCTCTCTAATAACACAATTAATACCATCATAAAATTAAACTTTTTTACTGTCTGACAAAAGTATTGATATCTGAGGGATTAAAATTAAAATTTACAAGATCATGCAATTATAAAAACAATTGAATCATAAAATCTTTTAAAAAGAGAAATCAATTTCACTTTCCCCCAAAGACATTATAGAGTAAAACATAAATATTCCTTATCCCAAATAAATTAGTTTGGGATTATGCTATAATGATGCTATGAGAGTCAGGTACAACAATAGGATTTACTTTCCTGAGAATTTTCTGAGATATAGCTTTCTTAGGAAATCAAAGGATATCTGCTTTTAAGTCCTCAATGAACAGGAGTTTAACTCACCCTTCAGATTTCAAATAAAAGCTTAATGTATTAGATATCTGATAAGCACTGTAAATAACAATGGTTTATTTCAAAGGATATGTATATTATACTCTGGTTCATTGAAACAAATACTCAACGTCATCTTGACAATATCAGAGAATTGTCCTGTCTCACTATCTGAGTTCTTTGCAGAATCTTCTGGTGTAATCGTTTTTTTTATTTAGACATTTAGTTCTATAGGTATTCATTCCAGTTTGCAATTTACAATTTGTATTCTTACAAAGAGAGTTTTTAGAAAAGCAACGATGTCTTGACTTAAAAAAAAAAACTCAAATTAATTAACATTCATCTTTCACATTCATATGAAATAATACTTTTTCCCCTCTTTTTTTGTAAAATATTTTTTAAGTATTCAACTTTCTTAAATAGTAGTTGAGATCATTGCCCAGTTGGTGGGGGTATAAGGGAAATTGGGATGGTTGTTTTTTTCCATTTTGTGCTAATGATTCCCAAAATACAGAACTGATACCTGGGGATAGGGAGGATCAGCTAGAAGTGAACTTCAGATTTTTGGTGACAGATGGATTCTATTTCATTACTGCTACCAAGTAGCAGACACATATCAGGGAAGGGATATTCTATTGCAAATGATTGGATAGGTAAGTTTTTTTCCCCCAGGAAACCACAGTTGCCTTATGAAATAGTTCTGTGACTTTCAAGATCTTGTGCACAGAAAGGACATGTCCACACATACTATTCAATCAGGGTGTTAATAAAGAGACATTGAGTAAAGTATTAAAAGCAAAAAGATTATCCCTGACATGAAAGATGGACAAGTAAATAATACAAATAAAGACACTGGGCAGCATTTTCCTCATCTAGAAAATTAGTGGATTCAAATATCATCTTTCAATTTATTTCAGCTATTATGGTCCATGATTTTAAAAGGATGAAACAGGATATTAGCATCTATCATAAGCCAGGCTTCTAGGACCAATTCTTCAAACACTTCATTCTGTTCATGCTTTTTCTTGTCTCTAACCGAAGGTTTAAAAGTTTCAATAGATACCTGTGTAAAAAAGAGACATATACAAAGAGAGGGTAGATGTGCATCAACTGGAAGGTTGGAAGTGTACATGTCATCTAGATAGCTGGGCCATTACAAGTTCAACAATGTTCAAAGGCAGGATGTCATAGATTCCCTCACCCACACACAAATTTATATATTCTTTATCAAGCTCCTACTGTTCCAAATACCGTGAAAGGTGGTAGGAACGTATAATTCACTATATCATAGTCCTTATCTTTCCTTTCCTATACTAAGTTTGAGTTTAAAAATATCATACTAAGTGGCTAAAAATTGAAAAAGAGGCAATTCTGATTGAGGAAAGGGGTGACTATTGGAGAAGTATTTGAGCTGTTATCAATGGAAGCATTGAACTGTTGTCCAAATAAGATTTTAGTATCTAAGTAGAGAGAAAAGGGAATATCATTCCCACAGGAAGGGAACAGCTTTAGTAAAGATACAGACGTGTAATATGCTTGGCAAGTCTTGAGAATGGTGGGAAGTGTAGCATGTCTAATAGGCTGGACGGGAATGTGGGAGTGGCAGAAATGAAACAGGAAAAGGAGTCTGGACTCAACACATGCTAGGGATTTTGAACATCATTACGTGAAAAATTTGAAATCATGGAGGGTTTTTAAGTGGGGGATTTGAAATACTTTGCTTGGGGTTTGGAGGTAGAACTGCCGGGGATAATGCCAGAGTGATGGGGTCAACGAAATCATGTATTGACCTATTCAGAAAGTCCAGGGGAAAGCTTAAGGACCTGAATTCGGGAGAGGGGATGAATGATTAAAGAGACTTTGTCCTAAGAAAGTCAGTCTCAGCTAAGACAAACTTAAAAAAAAAATTACTAAATTTCAATAGCAAATTAACTAAGTTAAAGTATGTAGGGTAGCCTAGCTCTAACCCTGATTAGATGACAATGATTTGCAATTAGTGGATTAAGGGAAAAGACTAAAGTCTCATGGCTTCTGTTTTTGATATACTGATAATATTTGTTTGTAAATGTATACTCAATAAGTTTAGAAAATAATTATTTGTTTTTTCTCCCCCTGAAAGTGGTAAATGTCCCCACTGAATCATGCTGAAACTCTTAGTCGTTGAGAAAATCCATTTAGAAATGATTAATGACTATTTAAACTGCAGTGAAATTCATTCAAGAATCACTTTTATTTAGTGAAGTGTGAATGGAAGAGTTATATTTGTTTGCCCTTTAGTGATTCTCTATCTAATCACTAAATTAGATTTTCTATGTAATCACTATAATAATATTATTTTAATATATACCATTTCCCTCATGATGGGGGTAGATATTAAAATAATATTTTCATAGTAGTTGAAGCTGGGAAGGGGAAAGGACTGTAAATGAGCACAAGTGATCCTGTAGAGTGATAGAAATGTTCAGAAATGTGATTGTGCTACAGACTGCACAT
>NW_012104743.1:722181-725742 GCF_000951045.1 Mandrillus leucophaeus | reverse complement strand
CTGCTACCAAGTAGCAGACACATATCAGGGAAGGGATATTCTATTGCAAATGATTGGATAGGTAAGTTTTTTTCCCCCAGGAAACCACAGTTGCCTTATGAAATAGTTCTGTGGCTTTCAAGATCTTGTGCACAGAAAGGACATGTCCACACATACTATTCAATCAGGGTGTTAATAAAGAGACATTGAGTAAAGTATTAAAAGCAAAAAGATTATCCCTGACATGAAAGATGGACAAGTAAATAATACAAATAAAGACACTGGGCAGCATTTTCCTCATCTAGAAAATTAGTGGATTCAAATGTCATCTTTCAATTTATTTCAGCTATTATGGTCCATGATTTTAAAAGGATGAAACAGGATATTAGCATCTATCATAAGCCAGGCTTCTAGGACCAATTCTTCAAACACTTCATTCTGTTCATGCTTTTTCTTGTCTCTAACCGAAGGTTTAAAAGTTTCAATAGATACCTGTGTAAAAAAGAGACATATACAAAGAGAGGGTAGATGTGCATCAACTGGAAGGTTGGAAGTGTACATGTCATCTAGATAGCTGGGCCATTACAAGTTCAACAATGTTCAAAGGCAGGATGTCATAGATTCCCTCACCCACACACAAATTTATATATTCTTTATCAAGCTCCTACTGTTCCAAATACCGTGAAAGGTGGTAGGAACGTATAATTCACTATATCATAGTCCTTATCTTTCCTTTCCTATACTAAGTTTGAGTTTAAAAATATCATACTAAGTGGCTAAAAATTGAAAAAGAGGCAATTCTGATTGAGGAAAGGGGTGACTATTGGAGAAGTATTTGAGCTGTTATCAATGGAAGCATTGAACTGTTGTCCAAATAAGATTTTAGTATCTAAGTAGAGAGAAAAGGGAATATCATTCCCACAGGAAGGGAACAGCTTTAGTAAAGATACAGACGTGTAATATGCTTGGCAAGTCTTGAGAATGGTGGGAAGTGTAGCATGTCTAATAGGCTGGACGGGAATGTGGGAGTGGCAGAAATGAAACAGGAAAAGGAGTCTGGACTCAACACATGCTAGGGATTTTGAACATCATTACGTGAAAAATTTGAAATCATGGAGGGTTTTTAAGTGGGGGATTTGAAATACTTTGCTTGGGGTTTGGAGGTAGAACTGCCGGGGATAATGCCAGAGTGATGGGGTCAACGAAATCATGTATTGACCTATTCAGAAAGTCCAGGGGAAAGCTTAAGGACCTGAATTCGGGAGAGGGGATGAATGATTAAAGAGACTTTGTCCTAAGAAAGTCAGTCTCAGCTAAGACAAACTTAAAAAAAAAATTACTAAATTTCAATAGCAAATTAACTAAGTTAAAGTATGTAGGGTAGCCTAGCTCTAACCCTGATTAGATGACAATGATTTGCAATTAGTGGATTAAGGGAAAAGACTAAAGTCTCATGGCTTCTGTTTTTGATATACTGATAATATTTGTTTGTAAATGTATACTCAATAAGTTTAGAAAATAATTATTTGTTTTTTCTCCCCCTGAAAGTGGTAAATGTCCCCACTGAATCATGCTGAAACTCTTAGTCGTTGAGAAAATCCATTTAGAAATGATTAATGACTATTTAAACTGCAGTGAAATTCATTCAAGAATCACTTTTATTTAGTGAAGTGTGAATGGAAGAGTTATATTTGTTTGCCCTTTAGTGATTCTCTATCTAATCACTAAATTAGATTTTCTATGTAATCACTATAATAATATTATTTTAATATATACCATTTCCCTCATGATGGGGGTAGATATTAAAATAATATTTTCATAGTAGTTGAAGCTGGGAAGGGGAAAGGACTGTAAATGAGCACAAGTGATCCTGTAGAGTGATAGAAATGTTCAGAAATGTGATTGTGCTACAGACTGCACATGTCTGAAAATTTACTAAAAGTCATTGGACTGTACACTTAAAAGGAGTGAATTTTATGGTAGGTAAATCAAACCACCCAAAAGCTGTTAAAAAAAAATATTGGTGTGCATGTATGAAGGACTTTAAATCTGCTAAATGTGACGGTAAATCTTGCAGTCATTTAATAACAGCTTACAGAGAAGTTACTAGGGACAGGAGTGTTCTAGGTAAATCTTCTTAAAATGTAATGTGTATAAGAATGTACAGAGGATAGTAAATGCAGATTCTGATTCAGTAGGTCTGGCACTGGGCCCATAATTCTACCATTTTAACAAACTTCCAGGGAGTGTCACGTGTTGGCCGAGAAACCGCATCTAAATGTCAAGGTTCTAGGCACAGGGATCTGGCAAGGGAACAAAAAGGTAATTTTCTTACTCCTACAGAGCTGACATGCTAAGAAGGGAGGCAGGTAGTAATGAAGTAAACAAATAAAAGCTCAAGATAGTTTCTCATATGTACTACACAGTCTTCAGAACAGCCCTATGATTCAGCATTCTTTCAAAATCTTTTATTCATTGCCTACCATGTGCCAGGAATCATGATAGGCACTGGAGACACAATTGTAAGCAAACTATAATTTCTGATGTTATAGAATTTACAATCTAATTCCAGACCCATTGCACCTTCCAAATAACCCCATGAGGTATATAATACAATTTTACTGATTGATTGATTGATTGATGAAACAGGGACCCATTGTGCCACCCAGGCTAGAGTACAGTGGCCTAATCACAGCTCGCTGTAGTCTCAACCTCCTGGACCCAAGCCATCCTCTCACCTCAGCCTCCCCAGAAGCTGGGACCACAGGAGTGCACTACCATGCTTGTCTAATTTTAAAACTTTTTTTTTTTTTTGTAGAGATAGGGTCTCTCTATGTTGCCCAGGCTGGTCTCCAACCCCTGAGCACTAGCAATCCCCCTGCCTTGGCCTCCCAAAGTGCTGGGGTTAGAGGCATGAGCCACAGTGCCTGGCCAATACTCTATTTTTTTTTTTTTTTTAGAAGTAGAGCTTGAGAATCAGAAAAGGTAAGTCCTTTCTTCAAGGCCACACAGTATTCACATTGGGCCTCAATCCTAAGACTTCATCTCAACACTATTCTAGACTATACACTCTTCAATTTCATCGCTACAGGAAGAAATGAGAAATTTACATTGCATTCATCATCCAGAATACTATGTTCTTTTGGACTTTGGTGCCCTTGGCAAACTGCGCTGTCTATTTGTTAGCTTAGTTATTTCCTCTTTCTGGGTCTCACGTTATTCAAGTCCTCTTGTGCTTATATGGAACGCTGTAATTTAGATCTGCATTTCTTTCTCTTCTTTGCTACCAATTTCAGCAACCTTGTGAGGATCTATTTATACTCCCGCCTCTTGGGAATTTGAAGTTCATCTTCATTTATCGTCTGCAGATGTACTTCTCATGCTACTCACTTCCTTTTTTCAGCTCACTAATGATGTTGTTAAACAAAATAGAACCCAACATTGACCCGTGAGGACAGCCCCTTGGATTCTGTGCTCATTTTATGTCAATCATCCATTCCTTCAATGGAATGTCTTAGCTTAAAGTGCTCGTACTGGGACAAGAACAAACCACTGAAGTTTACACAAGAATATAAATTCCTG
>NW_012104743.1:691101-722131 GCF_000951045.1 Mandrillus leucophaeus | reverse complement strand
TTTTTTTTTTTTTTGTAGAGATAGGGTCTCTCTATGTTGCCCAGGCTGGTCTCCAACCCCTGAGCACTAGCAATCCCCCTGCCTTGGCCTCCCAAAGTGCTGGGGTTAGAGGCATGAGCCACAGTGCCTGGCCAATACTCTATTTTTTTTTTTTTTTTAGAAGTAGAGCTTGAGAATCAGAAAAGGTAAGTCCTTTCTTCAAGGCCACACAGTATTCACATTGGGCCTCAATCCTAAGACTTCATCTCAACACTATTCTAGACTATACACTCTTCAATTTCATCGCTACAGGAAGAAATGAGAAATTTACATTGCATTCATCATCCAGAATACTATGTTCTTTTGGACTTTGGTGCCCTTGGCAAACTGCGCTGTCTATTTGTTAGCTTAGTTATTTCCTCTTTCTGGGTCTCACGTTATTCAAGTCCTCTTGTGCTTATATGGAACGCTGTAATTTAGATCTGCATTTCTTTCTCTTCTTTGCTACCAATTTCAGCAACCTTGTGAGGATCTATTTATACTCCCGCCTCTTGGGAATTTGAAGTTCATCTTCATTTATCGTCTGCAGATGTACTTCTCATGCTACTCACTTCCTTTTTTCAGCTCACTAATGATGTTGTTAAACAAAATAGAACCCAACATTGACCCGTGAGGACAGCCCCTCGGATTCTGTGCTCATTTTATGTCAATCATCCATTCCTTCAATGGAATGTCTTAGCTTAAAGTGCTCGTACTGGGACAAGAACAAACCACTGAAGTTTACACAAGAATATAAATTCCTGGATACATATGGGAGAAATATTTGAAAATCAACAACTTATTTGTATAACTATGAAAAATTACAGGAAATATAAAATGGAAAATTATATGCTAGTATATTTAAACAGTTAATGAGATAACATTTATTGAACATAAATATGTCAGTTACTTAATTTTATTATTAGTATCTCTAATTATTAAAATCATCTACCAATGTAGTTACATTTCACACCAGAAACTCCTGGGTGGGTCAGAAACTGAGGGCCAGTGAGGTGAGGTTACGTTTCCAGGACTTTCTCCAAAGTGCACATATTTTTCTAATATTACATATCGCTTCAATAAATACATATTTTTGGTTGTCATTTTTAACTGGCCTGTTAAGAAACTGTGCTACTTTTCTAATTTGAGATATGAAACTTCTCATATTCTCCCAAAGAATACCTGATTTGAAGAATGTGAAAAAGTGTTTGTTTCCCCATGTTGACTCTACAACAATCAGTAATAGCCTGTTACAGAGAAAGGTATCACTAACTACCTTGAAATTAAGTTTTGTGAAAAAAGTTTCCAGTTTTTATAAAGCTGGAGGAGAAAAGAGAACGAAGAAAAAGAGAGCTGAAGTATGTAAATGGCCTATAGTATTTGAACAGCTATAGTTTCAAGGCAATTATATTAAGTACACAAACCTGGTTTTAATGGCCATGCTTAGAAGATGGGCAGAGTACTAAATGTGTAAGTCATTATGAACTTGGCACAGTAGCTCTGTTTATTTTAACCTTTCTTTTGCTGCTTTCGTTGAGGATGTTTACTTAACCAGGCTCTATTAAATATGCTAAAAACATTATTGCAGACTTTGTCTTTGTGAGCACTTTTAATTGACAAGCCACAGAAGTGACAACTCATCAGGAATCATAGATGACAGCAGATAAGCTAGAGTGGCATGAAGAGGACACGCAGGTATCTTTTTATCTTGGACTAAAACAAAAAATAAAAAGAAAAAGAAAGAAAAACTTTAGTGAAATTCAGTGTTTCTGAAATGCAAAGGACTGGTCGTATTGGAGACTGAATTCTTGTATTTAGCTGAACAGCAGAACCCATGTAGGGCACTCTGGAGGATGCTCCCCTCCAGTGCGCTGTGACCCTGCTGGACCTGCGTGACTAGCACACCTGGTGTGGAGAAAATCTCATGCCCGGAAGTCCATACTGAACTTTGTTATTCTAAGCAGCTGATAGGTGCCAAACACGTTAACCCTCCACAATGTTATCCAAGCCTAGGAAGGAAGAAAGCTCTTTTATTTGTTTCACAATGCAGAGATAAGGAAATGAGAAACTACAGAATCTTTGGTTAATAATGGCCCATGTGGAATCCTAGTTTACTTTTAGCATTATGATTATTTCTTTTCCTTCTTTCCTTTTCTTCTACCTCTTCTTCGTCCTTCTCCTTCTTTGATATTATCATCATCTTCTTCTTTGTCATCTCTATCTTTATTAGTCTTTGGAGAGAGTCTTACTGTCATTTTATATAATTCCAGTGATATTTCCTGATAAAGACTGTTCATCCACATACAAATATATTCTAAATATTTATTGAAAATTATTTGAATCTTTCTATTTTGAAGTTTTAAAATATCAGGTTCTTATAAAATTCGTGCCTAGTAGAAAGGTAGTAATTTTACTTTAAACATGGAAACTGAAGAATTTTTGTTATACACTGTAATTATTTATGAAAGGAATCTGGAAAGACAGCAAATTGGCATCAGGGGAAAAAAAACATATGCTTATCTTTACTGTTTATATAAATGTCAACCTGATATTTTAGGCTATGATTATCACCAAAATTATCTGATATGTTTTTTGAAGTTTGTTGACAAAAATCACTCCAGATGCAAATTCATTTTATGTAGTGGGTGGGCTTAGAAGAAAATAATTGTCTTGTTTATTGAAAAATGAGCATCCAAAAATATTTCCACCAGGGTTTAGAGAGGGCAGGGTTAATAAATAAAATAATTAACAGAGAATGAATATATGCTATATAAAACCATATGTTATTTGATTAACAAACAAAATGTATATTTTTAATGAAATGAATTTTTGAGATCTAAATACAACATATTATTGTTACATAAAGTTGTTCATGTACACATATATAGAGTCTCCTGTAGATTGTGGAATATGGACTACCGCTTATGATAGTGTTTACAATCTAATATGCTTTTTATGTCAGTGAATATCACTTGCTTATGAGAAAAAAGAAAGTTTAGATACATATTAGTCACTTGGACTTATAGGAAATCACTTAGTACGTTGCTAGGTTGTTATCATACCAGACTTAATCTGGAAATGCCATTAATTTAGAAACCAGTAAATACAGATTCCAGCACAGGCCCATAGAACTAAGAACCAGGGCTTCAGAGTCAGACCCGGGAGTAAGTTGTTTAACTTCTTCTAACCTTATTGTCTCTATCTGTAAAACAGAGATCATAACTGTATTGTACAAAGTTTTCTGGAAAGCTACAATGAGAAAATTAACATCATGACCTTACGTCAGTACCTAAATGTACTCAACAAATTTTACTTTCCTTTAGGAAGTAGGAATGTTCTCCAGAGGGGCAAGAGCTATCTTTGATCTATATTTATGGCTGTCAGAGAGCTTGGTAGAGTTTTTTTACATGAGTCGCTTTTTAATAAATATCTGTAGAAATAAGGAAGAAAGGAAAAAAGGACCTGTTTCCAATGCTAAACCAACTTCTGTTCTAATATAAGAAACAGAACTTACGTAAGTAAATATTTATGTTTGAAATTTGCATGTAAAAATAAATACTATGCTCAAGGCACATACCAACTGCTAAATTACACTCAGAAATGGAGTTTGTATTGCTGCTCAGAAGGATTTGAATAAAAGTATTCTGTGGTTCTTCATAGTGTCCATGAAAATAAGGAAACAATACAAGCAGGCAGGCTCACCAGGAGACCCTTAAAAGAGTCTATGTGTGCTGAGCTTGGATCAGGCTGAGACTGTTGAAATTCAGAAGTAGAGGAACAAAAACCCATGAGTAGGAATCAGTAGACTTGGTATTAGCCTAGACATGGTCGTAATTGGAATGGGGAGGGGATGCCCAGGGTGTCTTTTCTGCCTCGGAAACCATGGTGCAGGGAAAGTAGAATAGATGGGCTAAGGAGAGATCATAATATCCCTTTTCTTCCCCATGTTTAGATTTAGATGATGGCAGAACATCTAAGTAAAGATGTTCCATAAACAGAAAGAAATATGTGACTGAGTAGAATATGAAAGGTCAGGGCAGGAGAGGAAGTTCTGGAAATTGTCTGCATAGAGGTGGGTGGTAAATAAAATTGAGGGCTCAAGCATGACTAGCTCAGAGAATGTGGCTTGCAAACCACAGAAGATGATTAAAAACATTCACTATTTTAATTACATTTTTTTAAAAGTTTCTACATTCTCTCTGGGGGTTAATATAGCACCAAATTTTACATACTTACTCATTTAGATCTAGGAGAAACTTGAGAAAATTCTGATCCAATTTCTTTAGTTTTTATAGGCAGGTAGCAGCCCAAGAGGGTGAAGTGACATGGCCAAGGTTATTGAGCAAGTAGGTTTCCATTTTCTCATTCATTCAGTAAATACAAATATGGAGATATACATGAGTACAAATGTGGGATGACTCAAAGTCCTACACTGGTATGCATTTCTGTTTACAAATCGTCAATTCTTTTGTGACTATAATTTAGATTCGCACTTGTGCTAAATTAAAATATGCATACTTTAAATGATTGACTTAAAGCTGTGTATAATACCATAATTGGAAAACCAAAGGTTTCCCATAAGCATTAATATGTCCTTTTAAAAACAACAGGCTGATGGTGTTTAAATATATTCATTTAGAAACATTTATTCACTGTAGTAGAAGTAAGTCAGAATAACCAGTAGGTAATGTAGACTATTTTCTAAACTTCAGTTTGAAGATACATGATATTTCTGTTCTTTTAAAGTTGATCCCGCCATGTTATATGCTTAACTTAAAATACCTAATGTGGACACTCTAAACTAGAGAAAAGAGATACTCTTTCCAAATCACCTTTTATGTACTTGGATAAAACCAAAGGAAAGGAAATAAATCTAGCAGAAACCAACCATGGCAATGCTGTCAGGTTTCAGTTGTTTATTTAGAAAATCACTCAATCATTATCTTGATACTTTAACTACACAGTTTATTCAACTGACAGTAGCCAGAATAAAGCAAATTCATTAAGCTATGAGTTTTGCCTTTGATTTGTGTCTGGTAATAGTCTTTCAAATGATTACACAGCCTATAATTAAGTAAGTCAACTGACAGAAAATTGATTACCTTCCAACTAAGTGCTGTCTATCTATCCTTAATCATCTTTCTTGGAAAGTTCTCTCGTATAATATGTTTTCCCAAAACTTCAACATACATACTGGTTTATATTCTACCCCTAGGGATCATGCAAAGCAGTCATAATAGTTCCCTTGGCCTGGTAATCTTTTCAATATTTGAAGAAAGCTACCAGGCTCGCTCTGAGTTCACTTGTACCCTAGTTATTCCTCCTTCTGAATTGTATTCTAAGTCCCTTGCTCTACTGGATTTTTCTCCACAGAATTTGTTCCTGTTTACTCATGACTTTCTTTAATGTGGTACAGCATTGCAAAGTGGAGAGAAAATCAGCTCATCAGCTCAGGAGTCGGACAGATCTTTATTTGAATCTCTGCTTCATCACTAACAGGTTGTTTAATCCTATACAATTTATTCAACCTCCTTGAACCTCGGTTTTCTTATGTGTAAAATTGGAAACGAGAATAATAACCTCAGAGTTGTTTGTGATGACTAAATGAGATCATACATGGTTCAGGGCCTGGTCTGGCTCTCATCTAACCCACACCCCTAATAGAAGTTGGGTCTTTGTAGATAAAAAGGGGAGTCCTGGCCAGGCGCAGTGGCTCATGCCTGTAATCCCAGCACTTTGGGAGGCTGAGGTGGGCAGATCACGAGGTGAGGAGTTAAAGACCAGCCTGATCAACATGGAAACCCTGTCTCTACTGAAAATATAAAAATTAGACAGGGTTGGTGACATGCACCTGTAATCCCAGCTACTCAGCAGGCTGATGCAGGAGAATTGCTTGAACTCGGGAGTGGAGGTTACAGTGAGCCGAGATCGTACCACTGCACTCCAGCCTGGGTGACACAGTGAGACTCTGTCTCAAAAAAAAAAAAAGGGGGGAGTCCCATCACCTCGTAGATCTAGATATCATGTTTTCGCCGGAAATCAAGGAGAATTGAATGTTTATTTAAACATTTGCATGTTTCATATATGCTCACACACTTACCTCCTTAATAAAGAGATCATGAGTATGACATCACGAAATATTTTTATTGAATATCTTTGCCAATGTAAATGGGAGAATTTGAAAAAGGAAAATGATACATTTTGGCAAAGAGTAGTTTAGACCAATAAATACAAACTAGTGTAGGTCATGTTGCACTCACATTTTCTTATGTTACCATCTAATCTAGTTTCAAGTTGTACTTAGCTTCCTATTTTAATCTATTTTTATTTTAAAGGTTTTACAAATGCCATATCTTCCTTGTGTAGCTCCTTACTAGATAACAGATTTTTCAAGAAAGAAGTATAAGAGTAAGCAAAGCTCCTTAAAATATTGTCAAGGCCAAGGCGGGTGGATCACGAGGTCAGGAGATCAAGACCATCCTGGCTAACACGGTGAAATGCCGTCTCTACTAAAATACAAAAAATTAGCTGGGCGTGGTGGCGGGCGCCTGTAGTCCCAGCTGCTTGGGAGGCTGAGGCAGGAAAATGGCATGAACCAAAAAATAAAAATAGTGTCCAAGAGTGTGGGTTGCTTCTCTTCTAAAAAGTTTTCCTTCTATAAGAAAATGGAAGCTATTGGGTTAGCTTTATATGACCCTAACTCCATATCTTCTACCTTTCTAAATTATCCTGTTCCCCAAATACAGTAGCTTTGGTTTATTGCTTTGAAAGTGGCAATGACTGCTTTCAAAAGACACACACGTGCACACACAAACTAAATCTTATAGTATAGAAGTATTGCTAAAACTGTCCTTAAGTTTTAATGTACCACAAGTCTTAGTAACTCAGCCTGCTAAGTATCTGCTTGTAAGAAGGTGCTATCTTTTTTCTGCAGAGAGCAAATAAGAAACATCCCTTCAGCTGCACTTATATTTTTGGTGATACCTGCACAGTCTCCTAATAGCAGAGACAAGAATTAAATATTCTTCTCCTAATGCAGAATGGCCAGCCCAGTCTTTCAAAATTCCCAAGATTCATTCTTCATTAAGCATGTTCCAATTATCTGCCAGTGTAACTGATAACTTTGTGTTTGTGTGTGTGTTCCCCTTTTCTACTTTATATACTTCCATCAGAATAGCTACATAACTTAAAAGATCTGCACTCTTAGCTATCTTCCCTTGGGGCCATAAGCTTTCTGAGGGTAGGGAAGATGTCCTAGTCACCCCACAGGTCAAGAACAATACCTGCCTCCACAGATTTTCTCCTCTCCAGTGAATCTCTTTGGTTAATTAAGACAAAATTATGCAGTGGAAAGATTGTGACTGGAATTTAGGAGACCCAGGTTCCAGTCCCGGTTCTGGCTCTCAGTTATGAATCAGTGTTTTTGAGAAAGTTAATTAGCTAATATTAGGAGATTGAGCTAAGTCATCATTAATATTTTCTCGGATCAAAAATTCTGATTCTCAGGATTCAAGTATTCATGATATACTTAATAATATAGTGGGCATAATAAAATATTTTTAAAAGTATACTAGTATACCTGCCGGGCACGGTGGCTCATGCCGGTAATCCCAGCACTTTGGGAGGCCGAGGCAGGCAGATCACCTGAGGTCAGGAGTTCGAGACCAGCCTGACCAACATGGAGAAACCCCATCTCTCAAAAAAAAAAAAAAAAAATTAGCCAGGCATGGTGACTCATGGCTGTAATCCCAGCTATTCAGGAGGCTGAGGCAGGAGAATTGCTTGAACCCAGATGGCAGAGGCTGTGGTGAGACAAGATCATGCCATTGTACTCCAGCCTGGGCAACAAGAGAAAAGCTACGTCTCAGGAAAAAAAAATATATATATATACTACTATATATATATATAGTAGTATACCATTCTAACCAAAAAGATAAAATGAGATTGGTTCATTGGTATTGGACAACATGAAGATACCATGCAGACAAACACAAAATGAATTCTGGTTAATGTCTTCTCTCAGATTTTAAGCACAGATTCATACTATTTGGTATGATTTACTATGCTTAATGACAATGTCATTATATGTGTTCAAGAAGAGTCTATGTCCTTCCAAAATTGTCTCAATTGCTCTCAGAAAATCTTCTGTCCTGGGAGCATCTGGCTCAATTGTCCATGGGTTATATGTGGATGTATCATTCCTGAATCACTGGTACCAGTGCTTAATGCCAAACAAAACCTCTAAACCTCGAACTATTAAGTGTTGAGCAAGATATTTAGCAACACTGGGAGTTCTAAAAGTACATCATATTTTGGCTCAGATACCTAGGGGAAAGAACAGGTTTTTAGGATTAAATTGAATTCTGAGCATCATTTTCTCTCCCACTGAGGCCATACACAGTTTATGAGGAAGAAGCAAATCACATTCTCTTCCAGGATACATTTATATGTCAAGGTAATAGACCAGCCTTCTTCTGTTTATGTCAGTTGGTTAACATGCTGAAGAATGTTGCTGAACACGCAAATGAGCTCAGCAGTCTAGAAGCACAAGGTCCTACCCTTCATTCTCAGTGAAACAAAACCACTCTGTAAAGGCAAATGAAGACTTTGCATTTTGAAGTAAAATTGTATAGGTTTCCACTAATAATATCTAGAAAAATCTTCAAAATTTGGTACATTAAGCTGATATGAAGTTGAAAGACATAGAGACTGACAGACTCTGCTTATGTGGGCTTTCCTAAATATTTATGGGTTTTAACAGGGACTCCCTACAGGTTCAGGCATCAGTTTTATTACTTTACAATGATGAGAGTGAAAAAATTACTTAGCCTGACCAAGCACGTAAGACGATGATTTCTAGATCAGCTGATAGTTATTATTTTTTCATGGGAGATAAATCGCACCTCTCTACCCATTTTCTGAAGGGCAGAGCACTCCAGAGACCAAACAACAAACCAAAACCCTGTGAAGCGAACTATAAAGGAGAAATTCAGCATGGCAAAAGGAGATTTACATCAAATTAACATATCTTGAGATGTTGTTCTTCTTCCCTGCAGGGGTATTTCTGTCTGGACACCTAAGACTGGTCATTAGAATCTGTACTTACCCTGAAGGGGGCTGAAAATACATACTAATTGCAGTCTCTCACTTTGCACTTTCTACAGCTGTGGTTCTCTCTGCACATGCTCCCTATAGGGAATTACATCACATCACCTGTCATATCAGAATCTTGTCTAATGGAGGCAAAGAGCTTCAGGAAGCATTTTACTGTCTTGTCATTAGATTATAACGTATATTGGATTGATTGTTCTGATGGATCCTGCTCTCATCTCATTGCTTAGTGGATATTTTAAATTTAAATTTTATTTCCAAAATCATTGTATTTGGATGCAATGGGGAGGGAGAAAATACAAAAGTGAAAGGAAGAAACTTACACTCTGATCATTATTTTTGTCCTTTGGAAATGCTCCTAGGTTCCTAGAATTCCTTCAAGAACTATAATTTTTAGTTCAAAAATTATATGTGGTCAGTGATCAGCTAAAATTGGATGACTTTGGCTAAGTATTTAGGTTTCTTAAATATATATTATGAACCTCCTATAGTTTTCATTTCAAATTCTATTTATGTTTACATTGTAGGCAATCTGTTCACATATCAGTGTCTGAGGAAAGCCATCAATCAGAAATCCAAGAACTTCCCATTAACTTATCGGACATCTAGCTTAGAGTCTTGCTGGGTCCTGGATAGGGGAAATCAAACATAATTTCTGTTTTCAAAAGTTCACAATCTATCAGAAAAACAGATATGATATGAGTAACACTGTAGAATCACACAATGGGATGTATGATTTAAACTAAAACTGTTTAATAGAAATAAATTATAAGCCACAGATGAGAAACCGCATATATGATTTTAAAGTTTCTAGTATGCTACATGTAGAAAGTAGAAAATAAACAAGTGGAATTAGTAATGTATATTATTTTATTTATTATTTTATTTTATTTTATTTTATTTTATTTTTGAGACGAAGTCTAGCTCTGTTGCCCAGGCTGGAGTGCAGTGGTGTGATCTTGCCTCACTGAAACGTCCGCCTCCCGGGGTCAAGCAATTCTTCTGCCTCAGCCTCCTGAGTAGCTGAGACTACAGGAGCGTGCAAACAAGCCTGGTTAATTATTTGTATTTTTAGTAGAGACGGGGCTTCATCATGTAAATCAGGCTGGTTTTGAACTCCTGACCTCATGATCTTCCCTCCTTGGCCTCCCAAAGTGCTGGGATTACAGGCATGAGCCACCGCGCCCAGCCAACAATATATATTATTTAACCAAATACATCCAAAATATTACCATTTCACAAATATATAAAAGTATTTGTCAGATTTTTATGTATTTTTGTAGTAAGCAGTTGGTTAAGATGCAGATTTTACATCTGCAGCACGTTAGTTTGAACGAGCCATATTTTAAGTGGACAATAGTCCCATGTGGCTAGCTACTACCATATTGGACAATACAGTAAACAGCATATGGTAAGTTCTGAGTGAGAAAAGTCAAGGAAAAGTTTAATTTTCTTTGGACTATCAGGAAAATTGAACAGAATAGTTGACATTGGAATTTGGCCTACAAAGATAAAGAAGATTTTATTAGATAAAGTGGTAATAGATTTTGGCCAGATTTTGAACCTCTGTATTAAATTTGTATTTTGTGTTTTAAGCTATGGCTTAGCTATGACTAAGCAGGGAGTAATAGAATCAGGGTTTTGCTTTCAAAACATAAATGTTGGCAGGATGGAAAATGCATTGGAATATGGAAAGAATAGAACCTAATAGACCAGTTATGTGGCTATTGCAGAGTATGGGAGATGGACTTAAATATCTTCCGTATGCTTGAGGCTCTCAAATTTTACTCTTGAACCCACATCTCTCTCCTAAATTCCAGACTCGACAATTGTATACTTGACTTCTCACTCAGGTGCCAAATAGGCAATTCTAACATAAAATAATGAAAACTCAACTTCCAATTTTCCACTCAGGCATCTGTATACATAGTCTTCCCCATCTCAGTTGGTGGCCACTCTCCTTCTGGTAGAGTTGCCCAGATTGAAGACTTCTTTTTCTGTTCCTCTCTCATAGCCAAGGCCTCAAGATATCCTGTTGACTCTACCTTCAAAACATTCGAAATCTGACCACTTCTATTTCTACTGCGACCACCCTGGTCTGAGCCACCATGATCCCTCGCTGCATTATTGTAATGGGCTTCTACCTTGCCTCCTTACTCATGCCCTTTTCCCCTAGATTATATTTTCAGTACAGAAATCAGATGTTATTGCATGTTTGAAATTGGAATCGGGTTATCTCCTGAAGCCATATAAGGGCTCCCCATTCCACTCAGATGCAAAGTGCCTGTGTGGCATGTTAGATTCTTCCCTACTCATCATTCCCTCTATGGTATAGAATTATGCACTCATGCCTTCTGCCATGTGAATTTCTAGTATTTCTTAAAAAAGTAAACAGACTATACATCCCTGCCACATTAACTATGAGCATGAGCAAATGTCTTTCTTTGGCCAGTGGAATGGGTGGAAATGATCTTGCCTTAGGGTGTTTGTACAGGCTAATCCCTCTGCCTTAGACCACTCCTCCCCTAGTTACCTGCATTGTTCACTACCTCATTTTCTTCCAGTTAAATGTCACCTTCTCGGTAGGACATATTCTCACAGCCCATTTAAAACCGTGCAGGCAGATCATGACACATACACAGTTGGGAATAACAGAATTTGAAAGGAATTTAGAGGGCCACCAGTTCAGTGGCTTTCCAATGAGGCTCCAAGGCAACGAGATACTCTGTAGGGTTTCTTTGTAGAGTAAGAGTGTGGAGTAATGCTACAGTGGGATTCCAGACACATACACATACATATACACACACAATTCACAAAAGCAGACCCAGCGACTACCTGTGTCTGAGTAAGTTTACGCAAAGGATTTGAGCAAGGGATCTTGAAGGTTAACACAATTCTGAAACTTATGAATTTGAATTTCTGTTTCTTCTTTGGACTTAGGGAGAAGCTGAGGCTTCACTGAGTTATGTGGCTTACCTCGGGTCCTACAGTTAGTTAATGGCAGAGGTGGACTTGCTGTTTGTGTGAATACACAATCTCTGGGATTTACTCTCTTATTTACGTGAAAGACAAAGGACATGAGTTCTGAATGAATGAACTGTGATATGTTCTCCATAACTCTCATCAATGTCAAGTTTTAATAAGAAGGTAATTACATATAAGGACTTACTTAAATACATTTTATCATTTCAGTGATTCTGAATTAAATTGTTCAAAGTATTTTGTAGGTAAATCTATTTCTCTACATTCCTTAAAACTAATGAGATACTCTTCTATCATAATGCAAATTTTCTATGAAATTGGTCCTGAAAGAGGCTATATTGACTGAACAGATTAATTCGATTAATTCATGTCTTCCTGTATCACTTTTTCTTTTTCTTTTTTTTTCTATTATTTTCTTCCTTGAAATACAGAAAGCTGCCTATGTGGTTATATGTAAGTATCTAGTAAAGGAGCAAAATTTCAGAGGATTGCTATGCAGAAAAGTATAATCTCCCAACTCTGCCCTTACTGTGTATGTTTTCAAGGAGGATAGCTAGGGAGGACAGGAGAGGACTCTGGAGGTAGAATTTGATAGGACGGGTAACCCAGGAAGTGACCAGAAAGCAAGTGACCTTTGTCATTTGGGTAAATTTTTTAGGTATGGCTAGATCAAAAGGAATTCTCTTTATACCCCAAATCGGGATTATCTATAAAACTACTCTCACTGAAATAATGCAAAAAGAACGTCTTTTGATAAAACATTCTATAGAGAGAACCCAAAAAGAATCCCACCTACCTAACTGCACAAACATGTGCATTAGTAAGTAGGGAAAGGCATAGCCAGAATTATATGCAAAGAGTTAATTTTGCCTATCACGGGCCAAGTTTGGACACAGAAAGATTTTTGGTAATCAGCCTATAAATCTTCTTATGAGAGAGTTCACCGTCTGAATTGACATGGTCTGGCTCATTGTTGGGGGAGCGATGGCAGAGGACTCAGGAGATATCAGTGTACTACATGAATCCTGAGGAGCACAGAAGAAAAGGAAGGAAGTGACTTCCTTTAGCCATATCTAGTCAAAACAAAAGGGAAATTTTCTCAATAGCAAGGAAAACCCTATTACTCTAGTGATACCTGTTCATTTACTCTTCCCTACATCAAACAGTTGTTAAAACCTGCATTGTTCTTGATGCTGTAATAGATAGTCAGTGGTACAAAGAATAAAACACAGACCCCCCCTCCTTGGTGATGTTTTTGGTCTACTTGCATTTATGACATAAAGTAACCTATTTAATGAACTATGTATTTCAATCTATAGTAGGTAGAGCTTTTTACTGACTTTATAAACCCCTTATTAATAAAGCACCCACAGCCATACGCATGCACACACATGCACACACACACACACACACAGAAAACTTCTGATATATTAAGGGAAAATTTACTGGGAGAGCAGGTCCTCAAATCAACAGTTTCACTTGAGATTCAGGGGCCCAAACATGATGGAACAGGTAAACACCAGTGCTTGAAATGGGTACTGAAGCAAAATTGCATAGAAGGAAGTATTTTATCTATTGCATAATATAAATGAGACCTATTTATTTACTACTTCATCAAACTTTGTAGCCAGATGTACCTTACTTTGGAATAACTATGTTTTCAACTGTTTCATGACTTCCTTGCATTAAGCACACACATTTTGAGTTTAGGCCATGTTGTAACACTTATCAATTTCTTAGTTTGTGCAAAGAACCCTTCTTCGTTCTTTATACGTGTTAACTCATATAAATCTAGTAAGATTATGTGTGTATCTTTGCATATTCATCCTGGATGATGAATCAAGAATAAGTTATATTAAAGTTAGTATCAAATAATTTTCTTTGGGTTAGGCTTGCATTCTCTCAATTTGTAATAGTGTGTATATACTTACAAAGCTTAGAAGCACCTAAATATCTGATGATAAAATTCTGGTTTTAAGAGTGAATTTTACAATAAGTAACTATTTGAATCTTTAAAATATGAAAATTAGTATTTTGATTAAGGGCACAAAATTAACACAGTATGGCAAAAGCATTCTACCTGAATCCAAGTAAAGTTGACACGGAACTAAAAATGACCTGAGAACTAAAAATGACTTAGAGGAACCACATGGGACATACGATATTGTTGGGAAAGGCTTGATTTTTTTAAAAAGTAATTTTAAAGCCATTGTCCTAGATAAACTATTGGTATTACTTCTTGTTAACATACACTTTTCATCTCTACAGCTAGTTACACATTCTGAGCATCTGCTAAAGCTCAAATTCTGCTCTAGCTTCCTGTAATAGAGTTAAGGATTACTTGCTTTTTATATGGTTCATTTACGTCTGTGGTATGTGATAAAGGTGGTGATTTCTTAACTCAGCAATATAGATGAGTTTCCCCATTAAAAGCTCTATGGGCGGAAAGAGGGACCTTTATAAATCACTGTGTGGTCTTCTACATTGTGCTGTGTTGTGAGATATTTTCCTCCCTAGTTTGGATCGGAATAATAAGCACATATGAAATTGCCAAGAGCATTCAGAAAGAAAGCAAAATCAACCAAAACAAACACAATAAAGTCTAATATTATTTTAAGAAAAAAGTTCTGAAAAATGCTTGACCCAAATGAAATATTTTCAAGGGTATTGCCAAGAACACTCAAATGGGAATAGGTGAGTGTGTGGTGCGTGTGTGTATGTGTGTATGTGTGCATGTGAATATATACAATATATATTTTAGAGAAGGAAATAATAGATATTGTAGTTATAATAATACCAGTAATGGTAGAATAAATCATATTTATCGAGTACTTGCTCTGTGCTTGAAACTCTGCAAATTACTTCCCCTTGATGTACCTCTCAATCATCCCATGCAGTGAATATTATATCACAGTTAGTATTATATTGCAGATGAGGAAATGTGTGACTGCCTTCTACATATTTATTAGAACATATTGTAAATGCACCATGATA
This sequence comes from Mandrillus leucophaeus, assembly GCF_000951045.1. Lineage (NCBI taxonomy): Eukaryota > Metazoa > Chordata > Mammalia > Primates > Cercopithecidae > Mandrillus > Mandrillus leucophaeus. The sequence continues at coordinate 707,026 of NW_012104743.1, read as the reverse complement.
CTTTTTTTGGAAGTCACGTCTCATTTAGGTAAAAATTATTTGCCGATACATAATCTCCCTCCCCACTTTTAATGGCCATACCTTTAATCACAGCCAGAGAAAGTGGCTTCATATATATTTCTTAAATTAAAAAAATACTTATACTACCAGAATTTGCATTAACTCTATCCTACCACCTGTTTCCTTTGATGATTACCAACAGGAGACATCAATTGCGCAGTGACTGCACATGAAGTACAGATTCAGGAAAGGGGTTAAAAATGAAGAGAAAAACTGCTCTTCCACCACTTACACTTATACACTAATACGTACATAACACACACACACACACACGTGCACATGCACACTTTATTTCAACCTTATGATACTAGGTTCAATATCTTCCAAAGAATACCATTGGCCCTAAGAGAGTTCAGCTTTAACAGATATTGAGGTTAATTTATGACAAGGAGAGAGATTTTATCAATAGAATATTCTGGCTCATTGTCCACAATGTTGTAAATGCTTTAGTACGATAGAAACAGATCTATATCCATATGGTGACATTTATTCACTTCACATTTTCTCAAAATGACTAAAATGGATGACTGCCTTAAACATGGAACTTGTTATTATATAAATCATTTGGACAATGATTTGTGGTCTAACTGGGGCATTAGAATGGGAAAACAGATATGAAAATCAGATTATCACGGGGATGCCATGTGGATGTCATCTTACACCTATAGTAATCTCTTGTTGAAAAAGGAAGGAAGATGTTTCACTGACCTGAGTATCAGGGAAACTGTGTTTCTCCTGGATTCCTAAATGTTTATATTCATTGTGCTTACCTTTTTATTTGATTGCCAGAACTCTTAGTTTAATTTTTGATTCACCATCAGCAATTTTAAAGGACTGTTAATGTGTTTTTCACCATGTTGATCTTTGTTTTTCTCTTTGTTTTCTGTTTACTTAATTCCTAAATGTTTATTTTATATTTTATATTTGTTTATATGTAATATTTACATGTGTGTTTGTGTGTGCATGTGTATGTGTGTCTTAGCTGCAAGTTCCGTGTAGAATGAATAGAATAAGACAGAATATTAACACTTAAAAAGATAAAATCAACCATCATTCTGACACAATGTCTACCATAATATATAATATTTTATTAGTGTGTATTCTACTACTGTCCATACAGAGAGATGTGTGCCAAATTTTTTCCCTCTAAATAATAAAATGAAATTAGAGAAAATGTGAGCAATGAGACATCCTCATATCCTTTATAATCAGGATCTTATGGAGAGACCATGGACCATCAAGCCAAAAAGCTGTGGATACCAGTTTCATATTATTGCACCATGCACATTCATATTGTAAATGCACCAAGATACCTTTTTTGGAAGTCACGTCTCATTTAGGTAAAAATTGTTTGCCAATACATAATCTCCCTCTGCACTTTTAATGGCCATACCTTTAATCACAGCCAGAGAAAATGGCTTCATACATGTATTTCTTAAATTTAAAAAAATACTTTACACTTCCAGAATTTGCATTAACTTGTGTCAACTTGCACAAACTGCCCAAACTCCAAAAGCCTTCTCATATCCAAAGTGGAGATAATAATTTATATTTGCCAGATGTTTGTAAAGATTAAATGAGATTAAATATATTTGACACATAGTACAGGCTCAATAGATGCTTGTTTTTTTCTTAGTCTTCCTCATGGAAATCTCCATTCACAAGATTTTCACTAAACACACACTAGACATTCTGAAAATGATTAATAAATAAATTTTGAGAATTTACATAAGCCTATTTTCCTTTATTGAAATACATTGCATGGGGAAAATTCACTATAAGTTTACATCCAAAAAGATTGAATGCTTAATGAACTCTTTAAATGATGCTGTCCAATGCTTGTAAAGATGCACGTGTGTGTGTTTCTGCATGTTGAGGAATGATCATTCTCACACAATGCTAACATAAACATATATTAATTTACAGATTATCTGAAGTATTATTTGGACCTCTATATTATTATTTTTGTTCCAGACATTTGATTTCTAAGAATTCTGACTAAAAATAATTACAGAATATTCATTTACAGAGATGCTCATTGCAATACCATTTTTAAGTTTATATTAGTCTGTTTTCAAGCTGCTGATAGAGACATACCTGAGACAGGACAATTTACAAAAGAAAGAGGTTTAATGGACTTACAGTTCTACATGGCTGGGGAGTCCTCACAATTATGGTGGAAGGCAAGGAGGAGCAAGTCATGTCTTACATGGATGGCAGCAGGCAAAGACAGAGCGCTTGTGCAGGGAAACTTCTTCCTTATAAAACCATCTGATCTCATGCAACTTACTCACGATCACAAGAACAGCATGGGAAAGACCTGCCCCCATGATTTAGTTACCTCCCACTGGATTCCTCCCACGACACATGGGAGTTCAAGATGAGATTTGGGTGGGGACAGAGCCAAACCATATCAAAGTTTTATTTCGTTTTTAATTTACAAATAATAATTATGTATATTTTGGGGACAGCGTGGTGTTTGGCTATTTATTATAAAAAATTAGGTTTGAAATCTAGATGCTCAACAGTAGATGATTGGGTAAAGTGGATTTAAATGACTATGAAATGAGGTGGCGAAGTATATTTCTTGATATGAACAGATGCACATAGTATATGTTGAGATTAAAAAAAAAAAAAAAAGATCTTGAAACGCCATTTATAGAATGACCATAGTTTTAAAAAATAAATTCACACATCTGTGAAGAAAAATACCTGGGAGAGTTTATTTAAAAGATGTTAAGAATAAGTATGGTTGTCTCTGTAATTTGTACTTCATTTAGCATATCAAAATGTTCTAATTTTTCAGTGATAAACAGCTGCTACTTATATGAGTGAAAAGACAGCTGCCTAAAGTCCTACCTGTTTCCATGTTCCTTCTGGTTTTTGCTTCACGGGCGGTCCATCCCCAGGCAAATGGTTTAGAAAAGAATTAAGCGTAGTGCATGGCGTGTTACACAATCCCAGCTTTGTTTTTTGATAGATGTACTTGAGGGACTTTAAAAGCCCAAATATGCAGTAGTTAATAGTTAATAGTTGTGTAGGCAGGGTGCCTTGTGATGTTATCGGCAGTATTTAGATTCTATCTTTATTCAATTTCAAGACATGCTGCTATTGGACAAGACTGTCTATTCTATGTATTTGTTACAAAAGAAGTCAGTTCTCCAACAAGTCACTTAGAACAAATTTTGAACCAGTTTGCCTTCACTTTTGATTACCTCGTAGTGTTACAGACAACTTGATGCAAACCCGTAACTTTATTTTTTTGATCATTAGAGTAGTGTTATCTATACATGTCTTCCTACATGTCTAGAAGTACATACTAAACAGTATGTAGTATATTTTCTATTTACAAGTAGTATCACATATTTTGTTCAGCAATCTAAACAACCTGCTAATGCACTGAGATGTAATGCAAACCCTAAGTATTCATAAATGCCGACTTGAAATCAGTATGGGAATGTCAGGTTTCTCAGACAAATTTCACCTGCCTAACTTTGTTTCTGGCTCTTCAGCTCAAAGTAGTATTTATTTCCCTGTCTTTTAAATACATACACATATACATATACCTTACTCCAGTGTTAAAGCGGTCTGTAAAATACCTTAGTATGCTCTTATTGAGAAGGCAAAGAACAAACAATGGGAGAACTGTCTAAGAGGTGGAAATGTCTAGGGTGTACTTCCTCAAAACATTGCCTGGGTTTGTAAAATGAAGTGGTTTGGAAATGGGTTCCACCCTCTTCTACTGACCTTTGGCTCCTATATGTCTTCCTCTCTGGCCACTTTCTCAAAATATTCTTTCAAGAAGCCTTTTACTCAACCTAAAAATAGCTCCCAGATGCTACCTTACTTTGCAGCTTCTCTCCTGCTTACTGAGATTGTATGATTAGAAAAGATAGCAGGAAGAGTGTAAGGACAAGACCTTTTTGGTTCAAAATAAGTTCATTCCTTAGCAGAGCCTTTCTTGGTCTCCATGTGAATAGTTCAAAAACATAGACAACTGTTTCCTGTAAGTTTACTTATAAATAATGTTTGAAAATTTTAGCAACTTCTTTGGTTTAAAATGTAAGATTAGATGAGAGTATTTGTCTAATTTTAGATAGAGTTGTCTTACATATTAAACTATTAAGTGATTTAAACTCTGTACCTCAAGTCATTTGCTAAACTTCTAATTGAATTCTCTGCTTACATTTCCAGAGAATGTATCCTGTTTTCCTACATTCTATGTTTAATAACTATCACTGAATTTCCTGGCAATGTGGTGAATAAGTGGTTTAACCCTGGCCTTCCATTCTAGGAATGAAAGTCAAGTAAATACAAGAGCCTCTGCATCATGTACCTTGTTGAACCAACTTATGTTTTGAATTGGGCACAATGTTTCAAAGGGAGACTTTATTAATAAAAAAATAGATATTTATAGTAATTCCTGCCCTCTACTCACGAGTCATGTGGGTAACGCTTGTGATTTTGTTTTCATTGTTAAATATTCCTTACCTGTGGTAAATCTCATGATACAAATATTTCCAATAGAAGGGAGGCAGTGAGGCTGGATTAAATCACAATCCAGGCTTTTATCTTCAAGAAAGAATCTGGTAGAAGAACCTCCCTCCTCATTAGTCTCTTTTGTCAGTATTTTCAAGCATGGCAACAGCCTCAGAAAGACCCAAAATACACAACTTGGGGATTGGAATGAAGCCACAAAAAGCATGTTTTTCTAAGGACAAGAAGTCAGAAAGTTGATCTTCACTGGTTTCCTGCCTACCATGTGAAATGCACCTCGGAGATCTGGTATATGTATCAGCACATCAGCAGATGAGAGAGCAACATCATTGTATTAATAACAAGGTTTATTGTGTATTTCTTTCAAATGAACAAAGATTTTCAAAAATCTTATTACAGGCTCAAAAATGTCCTTTGTGTTGTTATGTTTAAGTCAACCAAACATGATTTGGTCTACATTAAAACAGAAAGCTGGGTAGCTGTTGAAGTCACAAATAGTTTTCTGTGAACTTGGATATCTTGAGCAAAGCTGAGATGTTTGCATAATCTTTTCTGTAGCAACAACATTCCACATGCATACTTCTCTTTAAAAAGAAACTCCAAGCTCAGTGGTATTCTGGGTTCAAGGCCTGAGTAAAAAGCATCTCAAGTCAAAAGTCCTGTTCTAAAAATTGAGATGTAGAGAAGGTCATAAGTGTTTTGACTTCTCTTTTAAATCATTCATGGATGATTAAAAGTCACATTGACTCAAAGTACAAATTTACTTAAATCTCTGAACTCAAACTAGCCCAATTTCTTCTTCAAAATCCTCTAAAATGTTTTAAGTTTCTACAAACAAGATAAATCCTTATACATAAGACTGAGCAAAGGGGAAGGTGAAACGTACAACAAAACCTGCTTTCATAAATTTTTCTTAAGGTCTGGAAATAAAAATGTTAAATGTGGCCTTTCAGTTTAGTGACATTTTTCTAAAATACAAGTCTCAAAGTGTATATGACATAAAATGTATTATTTTAAAATAGAAATATAAAACCTAGAGAACCAAATGTAAAAAATGAAATGTAAATCTCAAATTATACCAATCTTGAGCATCTTACTTTCCTAGGTACTTGATCATGCCAAAGAATTACATGGGATCTGCTAAGGAATGAACTTATTTTGAAACAAAAAGGTCCTGTGCTTACACTTTTCCTGCTATCTTTCCTAATACTTCATTAAATAAAGTAGTATTTTTATGATAAAATGACTTTTCTTTCTGCTTTGAGCCAACAGAAGATGTGTCAAAAATTGTAACTTTCTCTCAACACAGTAGAGTTGTGTTATATGCTGTTAATTTTATGAATTTAACTATGTGGCTAATATCATAACTCTACTAGTATGAAGAATAATAAAAATTATACACAATATTCATGATGTATTTTTCTTTATGATAGATGGTATAATTATTAGGTGATTACACATTAACACATATCACTACATAGAGGTATATATGCAAATCTAAAACTCCTGTGTAAGATGCTCCCAATAATCTAATGTAGAGATGGTGGAGTGAAATAGTTAGCACATATGAATGTCTTCCCGTCATTTGGAAATAATATTAACCGGTTTAATAATGATTATAATAGTAATAGTCAACAAAGTTATCCTAAGAAATGAGATAGTCAACCAACTAACCAAGCTGCCATATTGAATGAAAATTAAACATCAGTGGAATAAATTATAATAAAGATTATCCGTTAACTCAGCTTTCCACATGAGGCTTCTTTGTGATCGCTGAGGTGAAAATTGAACCTAATCACTGCAAATTAGGGCCATTAGCAGAAATGTACAATAATAGATAAAGCTTTGCCAATCCCAACTTTTCCTTTCTGAGGGGAAGTTACAAGCACACGTGTCAGCTCTACCACTAGCCTGAAACCAGGCAGTTGAATTTTTTATATCTCATAGTCTTTGTCAACTCAAATTATTAATATTCGGATAAGGCTCTTTACCAGAAACGAGTAGTTAGTTTCACTTTTTGAAGTTTAAACCACTCACTATGCCTCCCAAGAAGTTTCTGATTTGGGAAATCATACACACTCACCCCACACATACCCACTACACTCATACACACACACACACACACACACACACACACACACACACACCCCAAGAGGGGAAAAAAATACCTATGAAAGCATTTTCTTTGGACATTGACACTACAGATAGAAGGGAGATAGTAAGCAAACTGTTCCAGTTCCTCCTTCCACAAAAGCTATTCTTTATAAAAGATTATGATCATACTGAGTGTGAAACTGAAAATAAAATAAAAGGCCATCTGATTTCTGTTCAGCCAAATAATTACTTTCAAGTTTCTGAAACTGAAGGCCAAGTTGGGATTAAAACAATTCTTGTCCATATGTAGCTGAAATTCCAGTATGTACTGATAAACAAGATTTGACTGATGTTGTAGACATTAATTACAGTGATCTGCTAACTGGCCTTCTGGACTTAATTGGCCATTTTATGATCACATTCTAACATGAAAGACATATACAAGAGTAAACAATGAGTTTATTTATCTTTCAGATTCCAATAGTTGCTATTTCTCTATTGAAATGTGTTGGAAAACCTTCTAATAGAAAATCTGTCTTGTAAATTCAGCTTGTGATATTAATAAATTTGTTTCTCAAAAGTTGTTAGGATTGTTCATGTCAAAAGACAGTCTAAATTCTTTGACATAATTATAGGTTAGAAATGCTTCTAGTCAAAAAAGTGGAAGTATCCTAAAGTATAAAATATTTTCTAAACTAAAACAAATAAAAAATAATTTAAAATATTTTCAACAAGATTTAGTAACTATGTCTAGTAGATAATTATTGGTGAGTGTGAATGACATTACCTCTAAGGAATGTGAATATATATATTTTTAGATTCTAAATGCATCAGAATGTTATACTATGCTTATTGCAACAATATAACATTCTGTTATAAATATAAAGAAAGGTGAACTCTGTAAATATCAGCTTCTTACTCTCCACTAAATAAATATTAAACACATGAACATGAGCCCAGGAGGTCTAATATTAATTGAGCCATTCCTTTGTGCTAAGTATCTTGTCAATTGCATGCATGTATTATCTCATTTAATCATTTCAATAACCCTATCAAATAAATTATATTATCCCTCTTTTACATATGACATATGACAAAACTAGGGCCCCAAAAGTTTAAGTAACTGACAGAAAATCACATAGCAAATGTCACAGCCCAAATTCAAACCTAGATGAGTCAAACTTCAAAGTCAATGCTTGTGACGCCATCTTAAGTCAACCCGAGCTCCATTCAGCAAGTTTCTATTTCTCGTGATGCTCAGTGCATTAGAAGGGCTGACAGTTACAACTCTGTATCCTGTTGTCCTCTCCCTCAACTCCTACTCTCTTACTCAATATCCCACTCAGTAACTTTTGGCTTCATTTTATATTTAAGGAGTAAACTTGTCCAAGAGCTCAGGAACTCCATGGAGTTTTAAAACACTTTAACCAGGTGAAAAATTTTCAGTCAATAAAACAAATGAAAAGCAGATTACAGCCAGGCACAGTGGCTCACGCCTGTAATCCCCAGTACTTTGGGAGACCCAGGAGGGCAGATCGCTTGAGGTCAGGAGTTCCAGACCAGCCTGGCCAACATGGTGAAACCCTATCTCTACTAAATTAGCCGGAAATCCCTTGAACCTGGGAGGTGGAGGTTGCAGTGAGCCAAGATCATGCCACTGCACTGCAACCTGGGCAAGAGAGTGATACTCCGTCTCAAACAACAACAACAACAAAACAAGTAGATTAGAATTCAACTCATATTATGTGGGAACAAGGAATGCATAAGACCCTATATGCCCTACTAGCAATGTTTACAACAGTTTGCATGGTCAGACCTCAAAGATGACCATTTTCACTTCATATTAGCCAATATAAGCTTTAGATTTCTTGGGTACATGGTCCAACATGTTTGCATAAAATAAGTTTTTTTTTGTATATATAGTCTTAGACTTTTCCATTGCCTTTCTAGAATGTCATTGAAGTAGAAGGGAAAGTGGTAGGATCCAAAGACGCATCAAGTGAACAGTACAGGGAATTGAATGAAAATTTAAATTGACTCAAAAGCTCATTTTCAATGTTCTGCCTTTTTCTTTAGAAATAAATGAAAAGAGAACAAAGGGGCATTTGTTGACTAAGTGCTAAAAACTTCTGTCACAAATTTCACGGACTCCAAATGATTTTTGGCAGACTTGACCTGCCTATGAAAACATGCTGAAAGCATCATCATCATTTCATTACTTGTTTTTAGACACCCATGTCTCCAGGTTATGCTTCCATTCCAGGGACAAGGACATGTCTGAGCCTTTCACAGTACGAATCTGGTTAAATACTCCAGGGGTCCTCAAAGTAGAATTGTTCAACATTTCCCAGATGTGGGGATGTATAAAGTATTTACTTCTAATTCTGCATTTATAAGCACATTCTGTTTTGTAGCATGTATATATTCCCAATCCTTTTTGGGGAGAGGGGACTGTTAAGGAGTAGGGATCAGCTACAGATGGGATCAGAGGTGAGAAGTTTAAGTAGAAGCTGTATGTATAGACCATGTTTATATACGATTTTTTTTAAGGCTACTGGCTGCCTATTTTAATGTAGTAAATAAAACTAAAAATGAAATTAGATAAATCTTTCATAAAATAGATCGAACCTGTGAATTTATAACTCAAACATCTGTGCATGTATAGATGAGTGCTGCTCTGCTACTGCATCAGTGAACAACTCCAGATCTTGGTGTAACTTTGCAACTACTTTTGACTCTCGTCTGTTTAAATCCCAGATGCAAAATGAAAAGCTTTCTAAAGAAATATTTCTGCAACAAACACAAATATGCAGAGAACACGATGTGCTAGTCAAATCGCTGCCTATCTGATACACACGGGGGTAAGAAGGAAAACAGCGTTCAATTCAATTACAGGCAATTTTTATGATCAAACAAGTCAATTCCAGTTATCTCTCATTTAGATATGATTATCAGTTAAATCCTAACAGACATAACGCTTCACAAGAAGATACCGTTTGGATATTGTCCAACACAGAAAATTTGTGTTAATGCTCCTTAATTAAACTAAGCAATTTATCTTTGACCTTTTGTTAGATTTGGGGAGTAATCAAAAATTATGAAGTTCCTTTACTAACTCCATATATTTCCTTTAGTTGCCTGAGTCTCCAAGGGCACTTGAACCTCATAACCACATTGCAGTGTGACAGATACACAAAGCCAAATGAAAAATATGAAACATCTTTATGGAAAGTTAATTTTATTTAAATATGTGTAAGTAAAAACCTGATTTCATACTTGAAAACTGATTATCATATTTGTCACTATCTCATTTAAATTTATAAATTTTGAACTGGGCTAGATCATTCCAGGCTTGACCTGCAGACCCTTGGGATTTCATGGTCTTTCTCTACTTAGGAGCATTTCAATTTTGAAATTTGGGAAACTCTGGTAATTAATTACACTAGGACCAACATAAGTTTAGTTTTAGTAAAAGGCACTTATGCTCTTAAAAACCTGAAGCTGTAGGTCACTTACTTGTATTCACAACAGATATTTAAAGCAACTGAGTATTTCTTTACCTCTGAATTCTTACTATGAATCAGCTTAAGACTCAGTCCTATCACATTTTAATTTGTCCAAGTCTGGATACTTTTTACAACCAAAGTGATAAGAAATGATAACATCATAGTTTAATTGGCAGTATTTTCATTTTGTCACCTAAAATAATAATGACACAATCACTGGTGTCTTAGAATCAATAAATACATTAAAAATCATTTAACAACTTTACTGTATTATGGATTTAATATTACCAAGCCTGTCATTTAAAACCCATCACTTTTAACCTATATTCAGATGGGATACATGTTGTGGCCAAAGTACACCATAAACAAATTCTGGATGCTAATTACATTTTGCTTGGATAGTTCTATTTTAATAAATGAATGAATGAATAACTATGTAAATAAATGTATATTGATGGTATGGGGGGGATCTCTATACACACTGAAATATACACAATGTGGTAGATAGCACTGTTTTCAAAGCAGGTCAATAAATGTATTATTATCATTATTTCTTATTGAACAATACAGCAAAGAAGTCCAGGAAGTGTCAGTTTAGTAAACAAACCACTAGTTAAGAACATTTATGTGGCCAAAGTTTTATTCATTACTAATATAATGAGCACATGAGTGCTTTGCCTTTGATTATGTAAACCTTCTGGAAGACAGAAGGTCAGGCTATGTCTAATTTTACTTTCTTGGAAGTTGGAAACAGTAAAGTTCATTTTCTTGGAAGTTAGAACAATAAAGTTCAATTAAACCTTATTGTTTAATTGAAAAATAAGTACATGCTTTTAGAAGGTAATCATGAAAATGACATTGGCAATGAAGAAGTGAAGAGGGAGAGAAAACAAGGACCAAAGCTGAAGGCTAAAACTGAAATTGGTTCTGGGAGGACTTCTCACTGCTATCTCTTAAGCAGCACAGATTGGGTGTAAGTAGCATGAACATAATTTAAGTCTCTTGTGAAAGAGTCAACATGAACTAGATAATCTGGCTTAGCCATGCAAAAAAATAGACAGATAGATAGATAGATAGATAGATAGATAGATAGATAGATAGATAGATAGATAGATAGATATGATCACAATGTAAAAAACACAGATTCAAAAAGGGAGTTTTTACAGCAAACAAGCAGAGAGGACACTTGAAATCCAGGGGTTGAATGCATAAGAACTTTACAAGTGAGGCTGCTGACACACATACTTCATGTCACAGGTGATCATCAGGATTCCTTTGCTGGGGCTCCAAGGATAAATGAATAAAATGTGACTCAGGTTTGGAGGGTCTTTTGGTAGTAAAGTGCTCATCAATCACAAATCAGGACCCAGAAAAACAATTTCTTGAGGCTATTCAATTATACATGTATACAACCCTCACTACAAAGTAAAAACTTTTAAAAGAGATTTTGTTTGTTACAATCTGTAAACTAACAGCAAACAGAAAATAACCAACTAACAAACCAATCACCCTTCCCAATCCAAAAAAAAAAAAAAAAAAGCGAAACTGTTATAAAGAGGGAGGAAAGCATAAACTGAGTGCTAAAAGTTAACCTATTTCCCTCTCAGTCCCTTACACTCATAAAAGAAAGTTGCCATTTCTGTCCCTATAGTGAGGCAGGCTTCTAAGACAGCTCTAATTATCTGGGATTCTAAAATTCACATACTGTGTAATCCCCTCCCCCTGGTGCATGGACTAAATTGAGAGACTTACTCTAATCAATAAACTGGTAAAGTTGATGGGATGTCACTTATGTGATATGATTGCAAAAGGTATTTCTTTCGTCTTTCTGGTAGACTCTTTACTGCCTTTTCAGCATGCATGCTTTAATCAAGTAAGCTGAATGTTGGAGAGGCCCATATGGCAACAAACTGTGTTCCTCAGCTCAACTGCCCACAAGAAGCTGAATCTAAGTGAACTTGGAAGCAATCTTTTCCCAGTCAAACATTCAGAGGAGGCCTCCATCCCTAGCCAACACCTTGATTATGGCCTCTGAGATACTCTGAAGCAAAGGACCCACGTAAGTTGTGCCCAAACTCCTGAACCACAGAAATTGTCAGATAATAAATGTGTGTTGTTCTAAGCTACTAAATTCTGGACAATTTGTTATGTAGTATAGAAAACTAATGCAGCTCCCAAATGTTCTCCCGAGAGTTAAAATCATTCCAGTTCATCTAGGCTCAACAAGTGTTCTATTAACAACATCTTTCCAACAGTAACACAACTGTCTGTGAGTAAATGTAAAGCAGTGACTTTGTCATTGTGCCATTATCTTTTATTTTTAATAGAAATCTATGGCTGCAGAGTAAATTCTCTTAATCTTTTTTGAATAAGCCAATGTTTAAAGATAGTGTAATTATATATATAATCAATTCCTATGTACAGCTGCTGAAAATTTTAGGGTACTCATATATAACCTTTTTAAAAGTAAAAGTTCTCTAGAATAAATTAAAGAATTGCCTTCAAAGCTACATAAGGATTTCTCTTAGTAACTTTTGTAGACATGTAGAATATATTACAAAGATCAAGAGACTCCAAATCTCAAATTCAATAAAACATATATTGAATGAATTATACAATCCAGACTGTTTAAAGATGAAGATAAAGTTAGAATAATTATAATTTTTGAAATATAGGGAGAGATTTTTGAAAGATTCTGGGACTTAGCATTCGCTTCGGTTTAGATCTGGCAAAAATTAGATATGTGAGAGCCAATTTAGTGTGGTGAGTAAGAACATAAATTTTGAAACCAGCCAACCTCAGTTATTTTTCTTGCTTTGCCACCTGCAGCTTTGAAACATTGGATAATCTCTTCATGCTTGTTTCCTCATCTCCAAAATGAAGATAATAAGAGCCTCCACTTCAGATGAGGATTAGAGGGGATAATACACATATAGTATTTGAAATAGTTTCTGGCATATGGTCGAGGGTTAAAAATGCTAGCTAAACTACAAAAGTGATCCTATGAATATGACTTACCTCTATGCATCATGGTTTTTCCAACTACAAAATATGAGCTTGAATAAGACAAATTTTTAATGTAATTTTAAGTCTTCAAATCTTGACTATTTTTGTTTACATTCATTGAAAATACTTGAAATCAGTAGGAAAAAAGTATATTTATTCATTTATCCATTCATTCAATATATATTTATCTTGTCCCTAGTATATTCTAGGTGGTGTACTAGATGCTGATAATACTATGATCAAAGTCTATCCTTGACTTCTAGGAGCAGATCTAGAAAAATAGCATAAGGTAATTGTCAAAATCCCAGCTTCTAGAATCAGACTCTCTGAATTTTAGCGTTTTATGATGTTGGACAATTTCCTTAATTCTCAGTGCCCCAATTTCCTTTCCTTTGAAATAAGAATCATAGTTACAATCCTGTAAATTTATTGTAAGTATCAACTGAGTGAATACAGGTGAAGCTCATACATGGAACTTGGTGTACCATAAGTATTCGATAAATACTACTATTGTCAGGAGAAGAGTCAGACGGGAAATCAAGCACAGTGTGGTAAGTGTGTTGATGGTGGGATGGCGGGAGAGGACTGTTCAATGCACAGGGAGCTAGAGCAGTAAAACAAAGAGGATGCCAAACACATGGGGGGCTCAAGAAGGTTTTCCAGAGGAGCTGATACTTGGTTTCATATAAAATAATTGAGAGAAGTGGCTGAAAAAGGTAATTATAGTATAGCTAAATATTTCAGTGTGTCAGAGTAAGAGCGATAGTTGTTAGTCATTTCTCTTCGTAGGTGAAGTGGGATTTGAGTTGGAATGGGAAAGATTCAGACAGGCTCAGTGGAGTCAACTATGTATAAATATATAGAAGTAAGAATTCAGAATGCTCTAAGAAGCATCAAATATATTCAGAATTAATATCAGAACTTATGGTCTAAATTATTATTTTTTTAAAAATTCTCCATTAAAAATCAAATGCATTGTAAAAGAAAAGTTCACAAATTGGCAAACTGCTGCACGTATTGTAAGAAATGTTAGGGATGTTTTTCGGCTCTTCTAGGTCTGGAAATGTTGTTACCTGGCCATGGTAAGAATTAATCATGGTGAATTTTTCATTAACAAATATAAAATTATTGAATTGGACTAATTTAAAAAGCTTAATCTTTAAATTGTATGTTATATTTTCATACACTTTGACTGATGCTGTATTTCACAATAAAACATTTTTAAATGAAAAATACTTCATGTTAAATATTAAAGTACAACTGAATTTCATGAAAAGTCACCAAAGATCTACTCTGCTCAATACACACTGAATGACAAATCTAAGCTTAAACTCTTTCCTTTAACCATATATCTTCATTTTCAAGTAAATGCAAAATAGTACTAAATAGCATCCCTCAAGATTGCAGCTATATGCCAGGAAGAATAATCCAGATAACCATATTATTCTCTTGAGAGACTTGATTCTAAATAGAATCCTAACAGGTAGCATTTCAAATCCAATTTTGGGCAAGAGACCACTGTGATTCTTTTGCCATCACACCACTTACCCAACTCTTCCCACAGAGTAACTATCTTCAAATAGGAAGCTGCCAAGTGAATATTAATTTAACATGTTGCTAGGAGGTGCAGTTCTAGGAACAAGTTCCAGGAAGGACTTTTATCTGGGAGGGCTTTCTAATATTCTTCTCTGGGGGCCGTTCCACTGTCCTTCCACACAGAGCCATTCCTGGCATTGACACATTTGAGCAGAATGAATAACCACCCATTGGGGCATTGTAATGTGGATTATGAGAGGTTGGACTAAGAAGTTTTCTTGTATGGAGGAAGAAGATGAACTAAAAGACTTAGAAATTTTCCCTTAATGTTAGAATGCAATTCAATTACTTAAATATCCATTTACTGGTATAAAATATAAATTAGGAATATAAAGTTTTCCTTGGAAGTCCTGTTTATCCTATTGTCTTGGTGAAATTATTAACAGAGCCTCCTTTTTATCTAAAAAAAGCCCATAGTAGGCATTAGAGAATATGATTTTTTATAAGGGCATGCCTCGAAGAGTCTGTGATCCAGCTCCACAGAGATGGACAACCTGGATTCTATGACTGGCAAGAATAATTTCTGGTTTTCCAACTAAAGTGACGTTTTACCCTCCTAAAAGCTAGTGTTATCTATTGCTTCTCAAATTTCAACCCTAAACTTGACAGGCCTACTTCATACCCTCTGTGTAGGTTACAGTGAGAATATAATTAAGGAAAGGGAATTATTTGTAAAGCCAAGGAAAATCCAAGGATTTCAGCATCTGCATGAACACTGGTTGTTAAAAATTATATTTGAGGCTGGGCACGGTGGCTCACTCCTGTAATCCCAGCACTTTGGGAGGCAGAGGCGGATGGATCACCTGAGGTCAGGAGTTTGAGACTAGCTTGGCTAACATGGTGAAACCCCATCTCTACTAAAAATACAAAAATTATCTGGTGTGGTGGCACATGCCTGTAAACTTGAGTTACTTAGGAGACTGAGATAAGAGAATCGCTTGAACCCAGGAGGTGGAGGTTGCAGTGAGCTGAGACCGCGCCATTGAACTCCAGCCTGGGCAGCAAGAGTGAAGCTCCATCTCAATATATATATATATATATAAAATCAAGAAATATCTAAATTCAATCCCTTACTCTCCAGCCCCATCACTACTACCTTAAGTTAGGACTTAATTCCCTCTTTCTTGGCCTATAAGTACAACGATGGAACGATAATCCTCATTTAT
>NW_012104743.1:639727-690801 GCF_000951045.1 Mandrillus leucophaeus | reverse complement strand
ATAATCTGTTGGAAAAGAGGCTCAATATTCTTGCAGTTCTTAACGGGCTTGAACAATGAGCCCAGCAATAAAGTACAATTTAATATAGATAAATTGAAAGAACTGCCTTTAGCTTAAAATAAAACAAAAAGGTATGGATAAGAAAGAACAGGTGTAAACGTTGTTCACATAAAGAAACCTGGGGACTTAATTGGGATTTTATGATCCAATGGTATGGTAAAGCTACTAAGAATAGTTAAAGTCTAGGTTGAAATAAAAGAAGTAGAATGTCCTTGGGACAAAACAGACCCCTGGTTTTCTGCATTGTGTTCTGATCTGTGTTCAGTCCTGAAGATCCTGTGCTTAGCTCTACAGTTTAAGGTAAAATTGCCCACACAATGGCAATTAAGAACAGATAAAGAAGAAAAGAATGCATAGCTGGGCAAAAGGAAATGTTAGGGAGGTAAAATAGCCTTCCTAAAGTGTTACAACAATAATAATATAATAGCAAACCGTTGATAAATTAGTGCTTTATATGTGCTCAAGTGTGCTAGTACTTTAGACAGGTCTGCTTTGACTCTTGCCTAAAGTCTAGATGTTAGACGGTATTAAATCCTTTTTTTCAGATGAGAAATCTGATGCTCATAAAGAGCAAGTTGCCTAAAACTACTTTTATACCACATGTTTGAAGGCATTTGTGTAGAGGAGAGAAAAACCTATTCTTTCCAGAGGGAAATGAATGGAATCTGCAACTTGATACAGAAGATAATTTCCTAGAATTCTAACTGCAATAGAGTGGAGTTGTCTGCCTCACCTAATAATCAGTTCTCCTTTGCTGTACATGATCAAGCCAAGGTGAACTGTTAGGAACAGAATCCACAGAAATAAAGTATTCTGTGCTTGTTGGGAGGTGGGGTTAAGTAACTTTTATGTTTCCATCCAACATTCAGGTTTATGATTCTGATGCTGAGAAATGGGGTACTTTTGTTGCCTTGGCATTATACACTATTTAGGTCAAGTAAAAATCAATCAAATAATAAATACATTAAATTACATTAAATTAAAAAGTCAGATCAAACCAGTTGTTAGGCTGAACTGACAGGTCTCTTCAATCAAAATAGTCATTCAAATTATCCTTTGTAGTCATATCCTTTAATCTACTTCTGTGATTGGTTACGTTTCATTTGGATTTCTTATTTTTTAAGACAATTTTATATCATCTGCATATAATATTAATAGCAAGATTAATAACAGGGTTTTTAACCACAAGGTTATAGAATATAGTTACTTCAAAATCTGAGTGGGCATCTATTATTTCTGAAAATATGTTCATACTACAACTGAAAGAAAATTTTATACAAAGTATGGCAATAGAAAATAAGAGCCCTCTTGAACATGCATCCTCTCTGGAATATAAATTCCTCAAATATTACAGGAGGCCTGTTGTAAGTGGAGGGAATCCTCCTGATTGAGATCAAATCACATAGAGTTCACAAGAGAAAGTTACCTGTCCAATTGGTATATTTGGGCTACGTGTACACAACCAGTTTTCCTCCCCTGTTCTTGTTAACTGTTTGAGAATCCAATCCAAGTGGTAGAAATGAGAATAGCAACTATAGTTGCATGCTTGAAACAAGAAGAGTGAAACTGGGAGAACTTAGACCAAATACTTATTAGTTGGTGAGGAAAAACCATAAAACTACAGGGTTTTCTTTATACAGACACAAAGACAGATATAGGCTATAGCAATACAAATTTAACTCACTCACTTAGCACTTTTTCTTTTTTTGCAAATATTTATAGTGTCTACCATGTGTCATAGGTGCCAGTGGCAGGCATGAATGACTTCCAAGGACCAGTCTCCAGTATCTGGGTTCACATTTAAGGGAATGTAAAGTACATTTTTAGTACCAGAAAAGTTTATATCTTGACCAAATCCAGTCTTTTATTTTGTATTCTCATTGTTCTATGTATCTCTTCTTTGTTGTGTTAACTTAAAATGATTTGTGTGACCACTTGATTGATACTCAGTTCCTCACTGGAGTATACACCCATGAGGGTAGAAATGATGGTTGTTTGTGCTCACCTTTGTCTCTAGTGCTTTAACACAATGCTTGAGGGGTACACATGATACCACTCAATAAGTATTCAGTGAATGAATAAATTAATAAATGCAACCTTGGAGAACAAATTTTTATTAACCACAGGCTTTAAAGGCCAAATGCACCAGCTCTAGGACAGGCTTTGCTATATACGAAGAAAGTATTTTCGGAAAACTCCAAGGTGAAACCATTCGCACACTATTGGAGAAAAATATCATTAATTATGTCATGTTTGAAAAGTGAAAAGAGCAATAAACCCAGCCTACACATCTGCCTTAAATTGGCCAAAATCTCAAACGTTTCTCCATCCCTACTTTATGCAATTTTATCACTGCAATACACTTTTTTTTTTTGTAAAGCTATGCTAGATTTCTGGCTTTTCAAATTGTACTTCACATGCTCCTAACACATAACAGGTTTGTCATGAGTTACCTAGCAATAAGAATTGACATCAGGCAATATGGATAACACCACCATACCACATCTTAAAAATACCTTTTCACAAGGTATACAAAAAGATAACGTGATGCAGATTTTGCAGGCTTGCTTGAGTGTTGCCTGTAACTACTCTGTATATTTAAAATGAGCAGAGAATATTCCACAATTGATCTGCGTACAATCTGTAAAATGTTCCTTACAACTGTTACAGAATAGAGGCATCAAAATCATAACCATATTCACAAAACAAAATGCTTTACAGATCTGATGCAACATTTTCAAAGTTTGAGAATATTTTGTTTTATAATAAATATTCAATAAAATGATACAGTTCTGATTTCTTGTGTAGTACAATAGGTAGCCCTTTTAATGATTGACAAAGTAAATTAATATGTTTTTGAAAGAAAAATTCTATATATCCTAAGCTTTCTTCCCCAATTTTGAAGACTTTAGTTTCAAGGGCTTGAAACAAAGACATTTATAGAGGTTGTAATTATTATGGTAAGTATATGCTGTTGGCAGACATACTAATTTTTTATTTGCATTATTGCAGAAGGATAATAGAATGCATCAGATTATATATAGCTAATGCATCCTCAGTGACCTGGCAAATTCATTTTTACATGCTCACAAAGGTCTGTGTTTTTTACAAGCAGAACCTTTCTTTGGAGATTCTGGATTTTAGCCCTTTGTCAGATGGACAGATTGCAAAACTTTTCTCTCATTCAGTAGGTTGCGTGTTCACTCTGATGATAATTTCTTTTGCTGTGCAGAAGCTCTTTAGTTTAATTAGATCCCATTTGTCAATTTTGGCTTCTGTTGCCATTTCTTTTGGTGTTTTAGAAATTTATAAGAAAAACAACAAACAACCCCATCAAAAAGTGGGCAAAGGATATGAACAGACACTTCTCAAAAGAAGACATTTATCCATCCAACAAATATATGAAAAAAAAAAGCTCATCATCACTGGTCATTAGAGAAATGCAAATCAAAACCACAATGACATACCAGCTCACGCCAGTTAGAATGGCGATCATTAAAAAGTCAGGAAGCAACAGATGCTGGAGAGGATGTGGAGAAATAGGAACGCTTTTACACTGTTGGTGGGAGTATAAATTAGTTCAACCATTGTGGAAGACAGTGTGGCGATTCCTCAAGGATCTAGAACCAGAAACACCATTTGACCCAGCAATTCCATTACTGGGTATATACCCAAAGGATTATAAATCATTCTGCTATAAAGACACATGCCCATGTATGTTTATTGTGCCACTGTTCGCAAAAGCAAAGACTTGGAACCAACCCAAATGCCAGATAGACTGGATAAAGAAAATGTGGCACATATACACCATGGAATACTATGCAGCCATAAAAAAGAATGAGTTCATGTCTTTTGCAGGGACATGGATGAAGCTGGAAACCATCATTCTTAGCAAACTAACACAGAAGCAGAAAACCAAACAGCACATGTTCTCACTCATAAGTGGGAGTTGAACAATGAGAACACATGGACACAGGGAGGGAAGCATCACACACTGGGGACTGTCAGGGGTGGGGAAGCTAGGTGAGGTGATAGCATTAGGAGAAACACCTAATGTAGATGACAGGTTGATGGGTGCAGCAAACTACCATGGCACATATACACCTATGTAACAAACCTGCACATTCTGTACATGTACCCCAGAACTTAAAGCTAAAAAACAAAAAAGCATAAACTTGCCTGCATATCACTATCCTGTCGCCCATAAACATTAGAAAGTGTCACATATTTCAGTAAGATTTGAAAGCATTCTTCAGACTGGGGACGTTTGAACGTATTTTTTTGCAGGCCTTTTACTTTTTAAGTGACTCACTGTAAGGAGCAAGCACTACTTAACCGAGCTATTCTCAGATTTTTATTGAGAAAATATTCATGTTACAACAGAATTATTTGATTTATCATCTTAAGGTCTGTAGAAATCCATTGCATACCACAACCATGCTTGTCTATCCAATTCAGAGCAGTAAACATGGGATTTGTTTGTGTGTTTGCTTATTTATTTATTTACTCATTTTATTAACTAACGTCTATACTTTCCAGATATCCTAATGTTCTTTTTTAGTCCACAATCCCATCCAGAATACCACACTACATTTACTTATTATGTCTCTTTAGGCTCCTCTTGCTTTTGTGATGACGTAAACATTTTAGAGGAATGCTTTACAGGTATTTTGTAGAAATAACATCCCTAAATTGAGAATTTTCTAATATTTTTGTCATGATTAGATTAAAGTTATGGGTTTGGAAAAACAGAACACAGAATAAAAGTGCCATTCTGTAGTATTTTCATAACATTGGAAAGCAGACATACTATCAACATGACTTATCTCTGTTGACATTGACTTTGATTATCTGGCTTGAGGTCATGTTTGTCAAGTTTCCCCAGTGCAGTTACTCGTTTTCCCTCTTTCAATACAGCTCTTTAGAAGAACCACTATGTGCCATCCACACTTAATGAATGGGGAGTTATGCTCACCTCCTTGGTGACAGAGGAACTACATAAACTATTTTAAATTCTTCTGCATAGGAGGATTTTTCCCACTGGTATTTGAGGAAGGGAATCTTGAAGCAATCATCTGACTATCAACAAACCTTATAGGCTAAGAAAGGTACTTAGGTTTGTTGGGTAGTGTTTTTAAGAAAAATATTTAAAAATAAGAAATAGCTATAATTTGTTAAACATATTCTCTATACCAAGCTTTGTTATTAGGCATTCTGTGATTCTTATCTCATAAAACCACTATAAGAACCTTAGGAGGAAAGCATTATTATTCTCATATCATAGATGCAGAAATTTGAAGTTAAAAGGGTAAAGTAGCCTGCCCAGTAAACACCTGTAATCCATCACTTGCTGAAAGGAAAACTACTCACACATACACACACTCACACACATACCTATAAAAAAATTATGTCTTATAAAATAACACCTTCCCATACAATAAAAGCAGGAAGCATGGCAAAGAGTGTGATTTATCTTTTTGTTAAAGAAGAAAAGTGTTGGCTAATTGGAAGTTTCTGATTTTGTCCCATTTATGTCCCATCATAAAGAATGTAAATGACTCCCCAATCTCCACTACACCAGCACTGGTCATCCCTGGTTTGAGCTCTCCAGTTCTCCAGGGGTTGTGGTCATTTAAGCGAATAAGATTTCATGACATAAAATCATGAGACTGCAAGAGGAGTATGTGTTTTTAAGAGGATGTAAATTTTCCAGTGAGCTTACTTTATTTCTAGGCATAAATATGTGTTTGCTTAAATATCCACATGGTTGATGTAACAAGACCATTATTCTTTCTCAGCAAACATGGAATTTCCGTTTTCACAGAACCAGGTTTCTATTCAAACATTTTATCATAAACTGGCAGAACTATCAAGGCATGCATAGTCTTAATATTAATCAGGAATTTCATTTTGCTATACAAGTCACAAAAAGCTTTATGAAGCATGATCCACTTGCTATATGATGAAGAGCATTTCACAGTTTGCGATTCCAGAATTCACATGCCTACAAACATGTAATGACCCAATTGAAAGCACAAGGTCAGAGTCAGGTTGTCTAAAATTAAAAAAAAAAAAAGCTCATATGAGACGTCTTGCTCAGGAAATATCACTTAATGTACCTTATTGCCTCTCAGACAGACTCTTGGTACTTAAATTATTCTTCACTGAATTTGTTAATAACTTTATTTTCAAAATGGAACCATAGAGCTTTACTTTTTCAGTAGGATTCACTCGATTCTCAAGGATCAAACAGACTTAAAAGAATAAAATCATTCCTTTAGGTAAATATGTATGTAACACAAATAGAACAGTGCAGTGTATATCCTGCCCGATAGTCCTGTACTGTACAAGCGTGTCTGTTTAAGTGGACATAAGTCACAATGTAAGGCGCACTAACCTTAGACTTAGTAAGTAATTTAACTCAAGTCCTGAACATTCTGTGCTGTAAAACCTGCAAATGCATAGGGATTTGCAAATGGAACGGGAATGGGAATGGGAGACAAATGGAACTCTTTACCTCTATCTGAGTTAATACATTCCAAAGCACCTTAGGATCGTTTCCTCCTCGCATTTAGAAAAATGAGAATGGAGTCCATCTCATGTTATGTAATATTAAGAATTACTTTTAAAGGCATCTGAAATTAACAGTTCCATATGACACAAATGCAGAAATACTTGCGTTTTTAAAATTTAGTACTTATTGCCTGAGCAAAGCACTCTTGTGATGACCCCAGTTCTAAAATCCTAGTGTTATCTTTGATGAAGACTTCTGGTTTATTTTTATTTACTTTTGTTCATTATGATTTTCCCCTCAGAATTCAACTTGTTCCCTAGTTCTCTAGCCGCTTCTCCATCCTTTTATCTGCTTGCCTTATTACTGTATTACTTTAAGGAAGTGTCAGGGCTGTGTGGGCCACTCTCCCTAGCATCCCAGCTTCCAAATACCCAGCCTTGCGTAATGCAACCACAGAATCCAAACCCGTTGCTTCACTGCTACTACTGTTTTTGCCTATGTCCTTTAAAAGTTTGAAAGTAAGTTTCTATCACTTTGTTTGTCACCTTCCCTATATTCCATTCCCTAAGAGTGAGTTGTCTGACCTATCACACCTACTCATTCACTTATCCCTGCAGTCATATGCCCATTCACCTCTCCATCCATTTGTTTATTAACTACAATATGGAGGATGGAGCAGGAGAGAGTCAGGGAATTTGTTGGCTCACAGTTTGCATAAAATTAAGGAAGAAAAATAAATCATGATATTGTAACAGAACTGCTACATTTAGACATGGCTGGAACATAAAGAACAACGGAGAAATTGTGAAAGATGAGACTGGAGTGGTAAGCCAGGGACAGCTAATAAAAATATAATTGAGAGTTTGAACTTCATTCTGAGGATACCATGGGTCCATTGATGTGTTTCCACTAGGGGAATGTCATGATTGGTTCCGATTTTTTGAAAAGCTCTGGCTGTCGATATAGTTTGCACTGGGATAGGTATTCAGATATTGTGAAGTAATTTCATACTTATCATCTCACATAATCATAACTTCATTAATCTCTTTCTCCAGTATTTATTTCTGCTTTCTTTACTACATTAAGTCTTGGAGAATTTAACCTTGATTTTATAGTCTATAAAAATAGCTCATTCGCTTACCTTCTGTTTTATAACTTACTTCTGTTCATCGCCAACAGAATTTCTTAAATATATGTTTTCCTTTGAATAAAAAGAATAAAATTACCCAAGGATTTTGGACTACCCCGACCCAATTTCTTTCTCTGTAATTCACCGTGTTTGGTGCTTTCAACATAAATCTTTACATGAAAGTAAAGACAAGGGAAAGTAAGAAATAAAAATTAGTATAAAATGAATAACTGACCATGACATGAGAAAAGTAAACTGAGGGCTGGTCTTACAGGAAGAAAGCTGCTTAGGTAGTAAAAAATGAAGTTACCCATGGAAAAACCCTGTTCCAAAATATTTCTCTTAGTTTTTTTTTTTTCTACAAGATTCTGCTACTATTTCTAAAGATCTTTTTATATTTGTTTTCCCTGCAATGGTTATTTTGAAAAATAATGAAAGTTTTAATACAGTCAAAATTTCATGAAGTCAAGATCCCATCTGTTTTATATCACTCCTGCTTCTTTTACTTTGCCTCAATCTAAATATACCTATTTAAAAAAAAAAAAAATCTGCTAGGCACCGTGGCTCATGCTTGCAATCTTGGCACTTTGGGAGGCCGAAGTGGGGGGATCACCTGAGGTCAGGAGTTCGAGACCAGCCTGGCCAACATGGCAAAACCCCACTCTACTAAAAATACAAAAATTAGCCAGGTGTGGTGGCGCACACCCCTAGTCCCAGCTACTTGGGGAACTGAGGCAGGAGAATAGCTTGAGCCCAGGAGGTGGAGTTTGCAGTAAGCTGAGATCACACCGCTGCACTCCAGCCTGGGTAACAGAGCAAGACTCCATCTCAAAAAATAAATAAATAGAGATTTCTTTGATTATAAAAGTGGCAATGCTTATATTGTACAATACATATAATCTTCATAAAAGAGAAAATTTTAAAAATTCTTTAATATCTTTCATTAAAAATTATTCATTGTGAATGTTTTGGGTATGTGCCCTGTCAATAGTTTTATGTTCATGCCTACAAATTCACAGTGATCTTCCACCCACCCCACACACAAACTCAGCGCTATAACATACATACAGCTTTTATAAATTGAGGACAATAACAGTGTGTACAGAGTTGTGAGAATCAAATAAAATAATATCCTAAAGTATCTGTCCCAGAGTTTGGTTCATACTATGTGCCCAAAATATTAGCTATTATTTCAATTATTCAGGTATATAACCCACCTGTTCACATAACATCTGGTGGGCATCTTCTCTTTTTAAAATATGATTTTAACAGCTGCAGTCATGGGGTCACTGAAGACATGATCTTTCATCAGAGGATCCCAGACTGGAGTGTCTAACGGTTCTGCCATTTGCTGCTTGTGGGAGCTTGTTTGTGATTTCCTCATTCAAAGCTTGTGAGTAATGTTTATCTTTCAGATTATTTGTTTTGGGGATTAGAGATCATGTGTGCAAGGTATCAAAACAAGTAGCAAATAAATAATACCTGTTGTTTCCTGTGTTCCTGCTATGGTAGTTGCAATGAGCATGTTCGTATATGTTGCTTTTTCCTTCTGTTAAATGATTTCCTTGGTAATGATTCCCAGAAATTGGATTATTGAGTCAAAAGATTTGAAAATAGCTATGTTCTTTGTATTCACTGTTATGCTCTTTTCCAAAAAGCTTCAACCAATATATAATGTAATAAGCAAAGCACCTCATATATTTAAAGAATGTTCCTATACCGGCTTCATTCAAGTCCAGATTCTATGCTCATCACTTAAGAAGGGGAAAATCTGGGATGGATTTTATTGCAGGAATTTCAAACCACTGGGAATTGAACAGATGGTGCTAACTCATTTTACGTTTGAGAGATCACCAGTCAGCCATGCTCAGTAACAGCTTTCAGAAACATCTGGATTCAAACTTACAGCCTAAACATGACAGGTTAAGTAGTATAGAGTTATAAAATAACTTCATGACTAGATTCTCAAAAATACAAATTCCCAGAGATTTTTACGATTTTCAGTGATCAGAAAAATTTCCAACAATGTAAGCATTAAGAATCACATAAACTATATAGTACATCAATTTGATATTGTGGAATTCAGAGTGTGGATGGTCTATGAAGCTTTTAAAAATACTATTCTGTAGGCAAAAAAAAAATACTAACAACCATTTTACTCAAAGGAGCACAAAAATGTATGCAGTCTTCCAGTTATATTTATTACATCTTACTAAGCTTATGTGAAACTGAAATAGTTAACTTTTTGAGAATAGAGAGAGGCAATAAAAATTTGCCTAAAAACCAACACTTATGACATTTTTATCCATGTCATAAGTCTTACTGGAATGCAATCTTCTGGAAGGCAGACCTCAGGTCTAATACATTGTTTTTCAATGCTTGTTATAGTGATAGGCCCTGCATGTATGCCTAAGTAAATGGTGACTCTTCCAGTCACTACTATTGATTTAATATACGGGGGATCTTCAAAAAGTTCATGGAAAGTGCATATTATGAAAAAACTATGCATGGGTTTAAAAATTTTTGCACCAAAATACATTCATATTAACTTTTAACCTGTCTGAACGGGATCTAATTTGAGGCACTAAGACGCATAAGGTATCTGTTTGAAAAGAGCCCTTATTAAAACAACATAAATTCTGCTAAAATTGAAGCAAGAACAAACATCAAATTTATGGTGAAGCTTGGTTGGAAGAATGGTGAAATAATTAATGCTTTACAAAAATGTTATGGGGACAATGCTCCAAAGTAATCAGCAGTTTAAAAATGGATAACTCATTTTAAGGGACAAGAAAATGTTGAAGATGAAGCCTGCAGCAGCAGACTATCCACATGAATAGAATTTTTTATTTGTTAATGCCCTAACTGAAGGGGATCAATGACTAACAGCATGACCAACAGCCAACATCACAGTCATTTCAATTTATTGGGTTTACACAATTCTGACTGAAAAATTAAAATTGACCAAATTTTCCACTCAACTTCATGGGTACAAAACCATTGAACCCAGATCAACTGTAGACAAGAGCAGAGTTTTCAGTGGAAATTTTAATTTGAATAAGGAGGATTGAGATCCTAAAGCATTTCTTTGGAGAATTGTAACAGGAGATAGAACATGGCTTCACCAATATGATCCTGAAGATAAAGCACAATCAAAGCAATGGCTACTGAGAGGTGGAAGTGGTCCAGTCAAGGAAAGAGTGGACCAGTCAATCAAAAGCAAAGGTCATGGCAATAGTTTTTTTTTTTGGATCTTCAAGGCATTTTATTTGTTGACTTTCTGGAGGACCAAAGAACCATAACGTCTGCTTATTTTGAGAGTGTTTTGAGAAAGTTTGCCAATGCTTAGCATAAAAACAGCTAGAAAAACTTCAGCAGAGTCCTTCTTCATGACCACAATGCTGCTAATTCATCTCATCAAACAAGGGCAATTTTGCAAGAGTTTCCATGGAAAAGCATTAGGCATCCACCTCACAGTTCTGATTTGGCTCTTTCTGACTTTTCTTTTTCCTAATCTTTAAAAAATCTGTAAAAGGGGCCAGGTGAGGTGGCTCACGCCTGTAATCCCAGCCCTTTAGGAGGCCAAGGCAGGTGGATCACGAGGTCAAGAGATCGAAACCATCCTGGTCAACATGGTGAAACCTCATCTCTACTAAAAATACAAAAAATTAGCGGGATGTGGTGGCGGGCTCCTGTAGTCCCAGCTACTCAGGAGGCTGAGACAGGAGAATCACTTGAACCTGGAAGGCAGAGGTTGCGGTGAGCCAAAATTGCAGCACTGCACTCCAGCCTGGCAACAGATCCAGACTCCGTCTCAAAAAAAAAAAAAAAAAAGAAGTAAAGAAAATCTGTAAAAGGTCCTATATTAGTCCAATCTCATGCTGCTATGAAGAAATACCCGGTAATTTATAAAGAAAAGAGGTTAAATTGACTTGCAGTTCCACATTTCTCGGGGGAAGCCTCAGGAAACTTACAATCACAGTGGAAGTCACCTCTTCACAGGGCTGCAGGAAACAGAATGAGTGCTGAGCAAAGGGGGAAGCCCCTTAAAAAACCATCAGGTCCTGTGAAAACTCACTCATTATCATGAGAATAGCATGGGAAAACTGCCCCCATAATCGAATCACCTCCTATGAGGTCCCTCCCACAACACATGGGGATTATAGGAACTATAATTCAAGATGAGATTTGGGTGGGGGCAGAGCCGAACCATATTGGGTACTTATTTCCTTTCAGTTAATAATGAAAAAAAATACTGCATTGATATGATTAAATTCCTGGACCTTCAGTTCTTTAGGGATGGACTAAATTGGCTGGTATCATGGCTTACATGAGTGAGTTGAACCTGATGGAGCTTATGTTAAGAAATAAAGTTTACATTTTCATTTTTATCTTTCAATTATTTCCTTCCATAAATTTTTTGAAGTTCCGTCATATTACCCTCCAAATTTAGTAGTTTGTAACAACTATTTGATTATGTTCATTGGGATCTCAGACTCTATGAGTCAGGATTTCAGAAACGGAACAGTAGGGATGGGTTGTTTCTACCCCATGATGTTCCAGACCTTTTCCAAATCTAGAGATAGTGCAAAGGGTGGGGACCAGAAAGCTTTGAAGGCTCATTTATTCACATGTCTAGAGCCTGAGCTGAGGTGACTCAAATGTGGAGACTCACTACCCACAGCACCTACACATGCCTTTTCCATGTGACTTGACTTCTTCACAACACCATAGTCTTCAGGTAGATGGACTTCTAGTGCAGTAGCTCAGGGCATGAGTACTGTAGTGCACAAGATGGGAATGCAATTCCCTTTTATGACCCAGCCAGATTCAAGGGGAGGGAAACTCTTCATGAGAGGGTGGCATATAAGACAGGAAGTGCTATTATAATCATTCACCATCTAGTCCTGTTCTCTACTTATTACTTGTACTTTTTCTACCTTGTTAAATTTAAATAGAAATAGCTATATTTCTTTATATAGCTTTATTACTCAAACATGGTGGCTTAGGTGTGTTTTGTTCTAACTTTTCAAAACTATATATAATTTTTTAAACTATATCTTCCTTAAAGATTCCAAAGTACCTCCACTGAATGAATGGGTTGGAATGATGTGTCTTTCTGATGAAAATCACCACTTTGTCATTGATTTCTCAAATGCCCGGTAATCAGAGGAGGAACAAACCTATGTTAATCTCATTTTTCACAAGAGGCTATTTTGTATCTGACCAGAAAAGGAACTTTCAAAATATTTGGTGAATTATTTGAAACAGAAAAACAAAAAACTTTAAAATAGGCTTATAGAGTTTATTTGAATTCTTTAGTTGTTTATGATATCATTTTGACCATGATCTTCAAAATTAGATTCAATGGAAGACATTTCAAAATAGTAGCATACTATATAGAGATAATTTATGTTCAGGGTAATTCATTTCCCTAATGACCTTTTCCTTGCAAATTGCACAAGTTTGATTTGTGAACTCAAAGTATGTAAGCTTTAGTCTCATATGAAACATAACAGTCATAAAATAAAAATTTCTTTTTCCTCTTTGACAGGAAGTCTTCTTAGTTTCTGTATATATTCAATTCTCAGTTAAGAGCTTTCTTTGTTGAAGGCTGAGTATGAGATTTCCACTTTTATTGTCAGCTTTAATCATTTGTTTGAACCAAGGTCTCTTTAGTCCATTAGTTTATCTTGACTGTCAGTAAGAGATACTGACAGTTTCACTTTCACAAGTGTTTATTAATTTTCTTTTCTTTTTTTCTAAGCATAGACTGGAGATCAATGACTACATTTTTCATATTCTTATCATACTGATGAACTCTTAAAAAAATTCAAAGCATACATGGCATAAGGTCTTTTAAATGACTCTTGCCCAGAATATTACAAATAGTACCCCAATTTATTAATGTTGAAAATGTTAAATGATTCTCTATTGACTATATTTTATTTTTTTTAGCTGAAAGAAATATAAGAAATATAACCTAATACTGTAATAATGAAGTGTTCCTGAACAAAAATACAGATAAGCTAGTTTAAAATATTATCTTTATTTGTATACTCATATCTGGATAACTCCAACTAAGGCAATTTGTCTAAGTAGCTCATTTATTTAAAAAGAAAAGTAAAAATAGCAATGAATTATTTGCCTCTGACATATTTGTGAAAGTTTTTTAAGAATTGTGCTGGGATGGGAAAGATTCCTAGGAAGCATTTTCCCTAAGAACAGCAGGCTTCTTACAGCAATTTATACACATGTATGGTAAATTATTCTCATTGCCAAAGAAGGTTATTTAGTATGGATAGATTCTCCAAAAACTTACAAGACATCATCATTCATCTGAATCTCTTCCCTGCTCCCCACCATTCAGAATTTGTTGTAATTTGTGAAAGAAAAGTGAAAGAGGCAAGAAGAGTGAAGAGCTTCAGATTTAACCACTCAGAGTATGGGTTCAAATTCTGCAATCTGCCTCAAAGTAAACATGTAACCTCTTAAAAATCATTTGACTTTAGTGGCCCTCGGTTTCCTTATCTGTAAAGTGGGTTTGATAATACCTGCTATGTATGAAAATATTTGTTTGGGTGATGACACTGTTTACCAAGGTAAATTTATTAATACCTTATTTTTAAAAATAATTCTTTATTTTTTTTTCTTTTTGTTTTTGGAGATAGTCTCACTCTGTCAGCCAGACTGGAGTGCAGTGCCACAATCCCAGCTCACTGTAGCCTTGACATCCTGGGCTCAAGTGATCTTCCCACTTCAGCCTCTAGAGTCACAGGCATGTGCCAGTCACCATGCCAGGCTAATTCTTGTATATTATTTTGACACAGGGTTTCACCATGTTGCCCAGACTGGTGTTGAACTTTTGAGCTCAAACAATCCACCAGCCTCAGCCTCCCAAAGTTCTGGATTACAGACGTGAGCTACTGTGTCTGGCAGAAAAGTTATTTTCATACTTGCTATGTGAAAGAACATCCAGTATCCATTGCTGTCTTTGCAGATAAATTATTTTGCACAGAAAGCAATAGCAATTTCATTGGCAGACCATGTGATTATGTTATATCAATGAGATAACCATGTGTCTCATGTAATGCAAGCTGTACAACTAAACATGAGAGGTCAATTCCCAGCTTTCTTTAATATCTATTTGCTGTATTGTCAGTTGTCTCCTGAGAGATGACAAATATCACACACAATAGATGGAAGATGACAAACATGGAGACGATGAAGTGAGAAACCCTTAAAATTGAGAAAATTGTACTCTATAACTTAATAGCTTCCCGCACATTGGAGAAAGATCTCTGTTATTCAGCATTAGCACAAGTATCCTTCAGACAACTTCACTGACCAAATAGTGGCCCCAAAACAGCTTGAGCAATACAGCGTGCGTTGATTCATGAACACATCCTAACAGTATGTACTGGGCACCTATAATGCCCACACACCACACATTGCTTGTGCTCAGCATTCAATAGACAGCACAGGTCAAGCAAGTGAATATGCACTGAGTTATTTGTTGTTGTGCTGTTTTAATAGGTTTTAGTTTACCTCACCATGCAAAGGTGGGCGAAAAGAATGACTGAAATCTCTTTTGTCCCCATCTTGCTTTGTCCTCTTTGGGTCTCTGTGGAGAAGAATGGACAGGGAGAAGGTAGGGTAGAGCCTCCCTGTCTCATGCAACTGATACTCAGCAAGGGAAGCAGCAAGTCTCAAAACCCAAATTTTGAGTGGCCAGGCCTCCAAGATCAGACAAAAAGAGAGGAAGAACTATCACAATTGTCTACAAGTAGCAGTGTTCTTGGCTTGGGCCTAAAATGCCAGGAATATTTTCATTAATAGGGACAATGATAAATAAAATAGGAAGTGAGATAAGAGGTCATTGCCTAAGGAAACAAGGCATTTCTTCTCATTTTTACAACTCTCCAAATGACCCAGAAAAGGAAGTGCAGGCAAATAATATTTTAAGTTCCAGAATGAGCTTTCACTTTTCCAAGCAGGACTGCCTACAGATAAATCCAAGAGGGAGGTCATTACATTGAATGGAAGATATTTAGAATAGGCAGCTTCACCCCATGTAAAGCAATTGTAAGCCTTTCTTTGTGTTTTAGAAGTTTTTAGATAAATAGTCAGACTCAATTAAACTCTATAACTTCAAGAGATGGTGCTTCTAAGGAGATACGCAGTAGGGACTGCAGACGTGGGATTCTGCGGTCTGTTAACAGGCCTGTGGGAGGGCTGAGAGAATCAGCTATTGTGCTTCAATCAGCAACAGAGCCTACGTGCCACCGTCAATTTAACCATGGAGCTTTAGAGTGGGGATGGGGACAAATGGCTGTGTGAAACAGAACTTGAGAAAGGGACAACACATTTAGTATCAAAGAATTAAGGGTTTAGACACAAAGACAACTACAGAAAAAATTTTAGAAATAGGCTTAATGTTTGATGATTGACAAGAGGAGACATGGCAAACATTGCTGCAGTTAGTCTCACATTTGGTTAAGAGCATAGGTCATAGAGCCAGACTGCCTGGGATTGAGTGCTGGCCCATAAATTTAGCTACTGTGTAATCCTGCGCAAGTTACTTCCACTCTCTGTGCCTGCCTCAGTTTTCCCACTTGCCACATGGAATAATTATAACACTATCTACTTCTTATTGGCTTTTGAGGTATTCAATGAACTAACACATGTAAAGTTTTTCCAGTGGTCCCAATAGTTTTGAAAAAGTGTTCAATATTTAATTAGCAGTGTACCCAGAACTTCCCCTAGTAATAAGCAGTATATACATAACACCTACTAGATGACAGAACTTGTGCAAAGTAATTTATGTGAATTATGCCTGCACTTAATAACTCTATGGTATAGATACTATTATCACCTCAATTTCACCCATAATGAAATTGCAGCACAGAGCAGTGAAGAAGCTTGCCCAAGGTCACACAGCAAGTCAGTGGTGCTATCAGCATTCAAATCCAGGCAGTTTGACTCTAGGCATGACCCACTTCATCACTGGGCTGTACTATCGTTAAACTTGTCATAGGAAATAGTGGACACAAATAATGTCCTTGCTTTTAAGTTTGTTTTTAAGTTTGTCTCAACAACAGGGGTTTTAGTGAATTTCTTGCATCTTCCTAGTACCTTGCAGACCACCTTGGCTGAAGTGCATATTTGATTAGGTAACTGACTAACTGGTTTCCTGCCCTTTGTTAATTGCAGGTGCTAAGTTCTATGACTCCTGCCTGTGTACTGAAAGTGCATGACAGAACTCATGTCATCTCTCATGGAGAAGTTCTCCTGACACTGCTATAGTCCCCTGTCCCTCACTGTGTCACCCCTCCCCCATGTCCCAATAAAGGGACAGTCACTGGTCTCTCTGTTCATTTGCCTTCCCTGTTGTCCATCCTCTTTGCAGCACTCCCCCTCTATGGCCAGCATGAGGAGGATCACAGGAGACTTTATTAAAAAGAATAATGGAGGAGACAAGAGAAATAAAAAGGACAGACAGGCCGGGAGGTCCCTTTCAATCTTTTTGTCTTGCCTGGTCTGAGGGCTGCCTTGCCACCTCTGCTTTCCTGGTTTTAATCTCAGAAGTCTCTAACGTGCAGAATGAGCAAAGTGGGGGTTGAAAAAAAGCAAACCATTTGGATGCCAGAAAAAATATTAGAACTTTCATTTTTAAAACAAAAAGAAAGTTAATAATAAATTCATATAAGGCCTCACATTGGAGCCTTCACACCATCAGTATATTAAGTGGCTGTGTGTCATTCATCTGCTTAAAAAAAAAGAAAAAGCTCCAGAGAGCTAATGAAATCGATGGGACTGCCTCACTTGGTTGTGCTCTTTCAGCACATTATGATATAGCACAGCTTAGGTGTATTTGGGAAAATGGACTCATGGATTATTTTATATAGTTTAAACTAAATTCATCTTTACAACATGGACAAGTGTCTTAAAAAACATAAAAATACCAGCACATGTGTACAAGAAAATAGTTCTTGAGAACTATTTTTGGTTCTCAAAAATCTCTATTCTTGGTAAGTGCCATGTAGCAGAAGTAAAAAAACAAGGTTAGGTAAGTAGATCTAACAAATCATCAGAGAAATTTTGAAAATACCAAAATTCCTCCTTGAAATTCAGATTTTCTTTCACAATTCTTGACAATGAATTCTGCTAGAAGTGAATAGTATCCCTTACAATATGAGGCAATCATCACACACTACATTCTTAAAGTAAAAATACGTAAGTATACATTATCATACAATTGTATAATTAAGGGATTAGACAAATTATACAATTTGCCGCTAATTAACCAAGAGTAGTCTATTATCAAATTTGTGTCATGTGAAATATGGGTGGGCCTCAGTATTTTTAAGAGTCTAAAACAATCTGCATTTGTTTTTGAAATTTCTGCTTTCTGTAAGGCAGATTTCGATGTTCATACAACAGCTTGGCAACGAATTCAAACTATCGAAGGTAATGTTTCTTCATGCCCACCAGTAGCTAAGTTTTGGCAGCTCTACCTAACTAATATTTGATTATTTGAAAGTTTTCTTGCAGCTATTTTGAAACTGTGTTCCTTTGGACATATGGGGTGCCCTGAGGAATGCTCTTGGAGGGCCAAGGGAAGAAGGTTTAGAAGAAGGCCTCACTCCACTTCTTCTCTAACCTCTGCATTTGTTTCTAGATATTAAACTTCTGCTGAATAATTCATTTGAAAATCAGGTTCACTTGCCAAGAATTATTTAAAATTCATCAGTTCATTGATTCAAAAATATTGTCTTTATTATTGACATTTTAAGTTATTAAATATTCAGCTTATTCAATAAACCCATTCATTTATTCTACAAGCATTAGAACTACTATCACCTTATACCTTTGTTCTTATTATTTAAAAACTGAGTAGAATTAGAAAATAATAAAAAGACTGATAATACTGGTAATAAGCTTACAATTCTCACCCCTTATACCTGTGCAATTAAAATAAGGTGGATGTCAAGACCTGCTGGATGCAGCAAACCTTGAGCTACAGTAAAAACCTATTGAACTTTAATCTACTCAGCTCTATATCAAGAGTGAAGACAAGAATACTGTTAAAATGTTTTATGAAATCCTGGGGCTATCTTTCATCTTTAAGGGTTTAGAGAAGAACTATAATTTGAGATTTTAAAATATTTATTGGTTCTCTAGGAATGGAAAGTCTCCAATCATCTTGGAGGGTGAAGCATTGTAATTTAACTTATGTAGCCTTCAGAAACAAAGTGGAGACTACCAATAAAGCATACTCCTTCCTAATGAGTAGAGCTACACATGTCACTAGACTTTACAATATGCCATCCTCCAAAATTATCATAAGCCATTTCGCTGAAATTTATAGTAAGTTTACCTATCTGATGCCAGTGAGTTTGGTCACTTATAGGTACATATTATTAGTGATTTAAGATATTCACATTTCACTTGTGTTTTAATCATATTTCAGCTGCTGATTTACTTCAGACGCATCTCGATGCCTGTGCTAATTTGCATGTTTTTTCAAGAGTTGAACACAAACTTAGGAAACACATTCCTAGATAGACTTCTAATAAGTGACCTGCATAGTCATGTAGTATAGCATAAACAAGTAAGTTTTCTTACTGTATATTTTTCAGTACTTACTGACAAAAGAAAAGATTTTCATAGGCCTAAATGCATTCTGGATGGAATTATTAGCTACTTTCTCTGTTCAAAATTACCTTTTCATTTGCTTGAAGGAAAAAATTCAGATTATTTGAGCAGACAACTGAGACCAAATGAGCCTAAAGTTCTCTCACTTCTAATATTTAGAATTAGAGAAGGGTATTCAGGTATAGACCCTACATGGAAATAGCCTCCAAATGTAAAGAGAACATAATCCATGGAGGGCGTCATTCTTTAAAACCCTCTTTGGTAAGAGAGGGGGCACATCTTTTGTACACATTGTAAGAAGATTTAAACACCGAGATGCCCTCCCTCCCTCAGACCATGGGGCCAAAACCAAAGGGGGTTTGGAATTTCCCAACTCCACTGCCAAAGATCATCTTGTATTGGGACAACAGTCGAGGATGACTCAGAATGTAATTAGGGTTGTGCATCTAAGCAAACGACACAATATAGCTTGTGGTACTAAAAAAAAAAAAGAAGAAGAAGAAGAAAGAAGGAAAGAAGAA
Source organism: Mandrillus leucophaeus (assembly GCF_000951045.1). Classification (NCBI taxonomy): domain Eukaryota; kingdom Metazoa; phylum Chordata; class Mammalia; order Primates; family Cercopithecidae; genus Mandrillus; species Mandrillus leucophaeus. The sequence goes on along the minus strand of NW_012104743.1, from coordinate 670,919 downwards.
AAGAAAAGAAGACAAGGCCCAGGAAAAGGCTGCTAATGTTTCCACACAGAGACAAGACTGTGGCAGAAAGAAACCAAAACCTCCTTAATTAGCAAATTATAGCACAGGGGCTGATAAAACTCTGTGTTTTGTAGCTGAGCTACCCACTTATTGCTCCTCCCCTCTCATCATCTGCACAAGTGAGAACACTTCTAATGTTTATACTTAAAACAAATGATAGGGGGGGAAGGTTTCTAATAAGAGGCTGAGCTGAAGCCCCATTTCTAAGAAAATAGAATGGCTCTAGTGTTTTGTCAGCATTCTTGCTAATGCCACAACCAACAGGATGAAACAGGCGCATAGCACAGAAGACCCTGTAGCCCAGACTTGTTTATCCACAGGCTACTGGTCTGTATTGTTATCCAGGTGCTTTTTCTTTTCTGATATGTATCTGCTTTGGGAATATTTCCCTGTTCTTGTGATGATGGGCAGGAGAAAGACAAGACATGAAATTCCCTTGCCTGTGTGCCTCTAAAATGTCACCTCACAGCATGTCCAGACACCCAGCCAAGAAATGGCTTAGTCAGGCTCTCTGCCAACTGGCATGAACCTGAAGATTACTGGGCCTCCTGGAGGGCAATCTTTTTCCCACACAACAAACCTTACAATTTACCTTGCAATGGTCCCAAAATTAATACTAATTCCTCTTGCAATATAGGGCAGGGGTCAGCTAACTTTTTCTCAAAAGGGCTGGATATTAAATATTTTAGGCTCTGTGGTAACTCCTCAACTCTGCTTTCGTAGGAGGAAAGCAACCATAAACAATGCATAAATGAATGAGTGTGGCTCTGTTCCAATAAAACTTTATTTACAAATGCACAGACAATATATAAAGGAAGGAATGTGGTTGTTCTTCAATAAAGCTTTATTTACAAACAGAGGTGGCAGGAAGGATTTGGCCCAAGGGCCATCACTGGCTGATCCTTGTTAGAGAGGATGGAAACTCGGAATATTAATAAAATTTCTGCCATTATGTAGTTAAAAAGGTAATGTGTAAAATATAGTTGCATCTAAATTTCATACATCAATTTGATTATAGTCCAAATCCGCTCATGGACTTCATTTGTTTCCCTATTTATTAAAAAATACTAAATAGAGCCAGCTATGCTATAAGCATTGTGCCAGAAAAGTCAATCTGCTACCAGAAATAATAAAACAGAATAATAAATAAAAACTGGTCAACAAGACAGGTACAGGATGTACCTCATAGAGCATAGTGTCTATGAAAATACAGAGTCACTCATTCTGCAAATATTTATTAAGGTCCTACCATGTGTAATCCACTCTTCTAGGTAGAAGGTATACTGCATCAAGATAGACAAGGCCACTGCTCTAATAGAGTTTGCGTTCTTAGTAGGCGAAGACAGAATAAATAATCTGACAATAACTAACACAGCATTATGCAGTAGTAAATACCATGAATAAATAAAACAACATAATATGGTAGAAAGTCTCTCAGCAAAGTGGGGAAGGTGGTAGGGAATGGTGCTCAGAGATTTTCTGAGAAGACTGCTGAGTGAAGACCTGAACGAAGAGAAGTAGCCAACCATGCGAAGATCGGGGGAAGAATTTTCTGAGCTGAGTAAACAGCTTGTAAAGTCCCTGAGGCAGGAATGAGCCTGTCTGTTGGAGAAATAACAAGAAGGCCAATGTCACTTGAGTGTCTGGAATGTCGTTTCAAGGTAGTAAATGACGGGGCCAGTGAGCGGTGTGGGGCAGACCATATAAGACCTCCTGGTAAGAAGTCAGATTTTATTCCTATGTAATGAGAAGTTGTAGAAGGATTTTTAAGAGGGAAAATGACATTCTTATTCATTTAAAATTTCATTAAACCAATACTTATATATGAGAGGAGTGCTATTAAAAGAAAGCTCAATGTGAAATGGTACAGTCAGGGGTAAGGAAGGACTGTAATTGCCCATAGAAGCCCATAGAAAAAGACCTACTTGCCATAGCCCTAAAACCTGAGATCTCTCAATGGAGACAGTTTGCCAAAAGGTTGTGATAGCACTAACTGCTAGCTTCTGGGGCTGAAAGGGGTTTTTTGGATCTTTTGATTCTAAAATGTAATAAGCAAACAATAACACCTAACTATTTGTTGAAAAGTTAATACAGATTCTGAAGGGCTCTTACTTGGCTTGAAAATCAGGGGTCTATTCTTCAAATGAAGTTGATGGGGACATTTCTCCAACTCGATTTAAAAGACAATTATTTCTATTAATCTTTCTCAGCAACTGCTACTTTTCCCAATCTGTAGGCATAAATTGTGCATGTATCTTATTTTCACCTTTAGTGAAAATTAGATTTTCACCTTTAGTGACAAAATTTTCACATTTAGTGACAAATTTTCACATTTAGTGACAAACTATTAAAATCGTACTTATTAAATATCTACTTTTTTTTTTTTTTTTGAGATGGAGTCCTGCTCTGTCGTTCAGGCTGGAGTGCAGTGATGTGATCTCGGCTCACCAAAACCTCCGCTTCCTGGGTTCAAGTCATTCTCCTGCCTCAGCCTCCCTAGTAGCTGGGATTACAGGCACGCACCACCAGGCCCAGCAAAGTTTTTGTATTTTTAGTAAAGACAGGGTTTTGCCATGTTGACCAGGCTGGTCTCGAACTCCTTACCTCAGGGGATTTGCCCGCCTTGGCCTCCCAAAGTGCTGGGATTACAGGTGTGAGCCACCGCGCCCGGCCAATGTCTACCCATTTCACACGTTTAGGAAGTTTCCACAAATGTGAAAATAAAACATAAGAGCATTGTCTCTGACTTAGTGTTGCACAGCCACCACCAGCCACCGAAACAATAATATACCAGTGAGAAGTAAGTTCTTGTGTGCACATATTATACAGATGTATATTATGATAATCAAGTTCTCATGGGTACATATTATATAGATGTATATTATTATAATTAAGTTCTCATGTGCACATATTATACAGATATATGCATATTATATAGATGTATGCAGTAAATGGCTCCCTACTGTACTGAACAAGAAATACTAAGTTCTTGTGCTTATAGAAGTACAAAACATTATCACACAAGAGAATATCTAGCTGACCCTCAAGTAGCCTAGTGCTAACATTTAAGCAAACTTTAAAGTAGTTACAAGGTCCCTTAAATTGCATTATGTTATATTTACCACTATATACTTGAGCACTTGATCTCTTAAAAACTGATTATTACTATAACAGAGAAATTAATCCAGACCCTTAATGAACATGTTCAGAAATATAAAAATGGATAAGCGACATTTACTACACTCGAGGAACTCACAGTCTAGGTGAGAAAACAAACCTAGAAACAAATAATTAAAACAACCACCACAACAACTTAGAAGTACAGTGTTAACACGATACAGTCAATGTACTGCAATGACATTTGAGAACTCGCCCTGGGAGGGTAAGTGGAATGTGGGTAGATTTCCTGGAGAAACTGGCAACAGAGCTGACCGTTGGAGAATAATTAAGAAGTTGAACTAGAGTTACTAGAGAAGTTTTTGAGATTCTAGATCACTGGTTAAATATAATTTGAATAATTAATAAGCACCTACTCTGGACCCAATATTGTTTTAACTAGTATTAGGACAAAAATAACTGTAGGGTATAGTCCTTGCATATAGGACAACTTACAATCTATTGAGGAGGTAAGGTGTATGCCTCAAATAAAATGCTGATGGTAGACAGCAAAGTGCAGATTGCAATAGATAATTCATTTGTTTGTTCATTTAACAAATATTTATTTTATATTTATTTTATAAATATGTTATATACTCTTCCAGGCACTGAAGATATGATATTGGACAAACTCACAAGGTCACCGGCCTCGTGGAGGTCACATTCTAATGGATATTAATAGGGATTAATATATATGTAATATATGGGTTTAAAAAAATCATCATCATCAATGTGTTTTGGGTAACAGCATTCCAAATCTTAACTCTGAAGAAAAGAATACAATCTGCAAATAGAGGACATCCTTAACCAAAAAATGTCATCAATAGAAAAACAGCTAAATAGTCCAGTAAAATCTTTGTATTTCTTAAAATATTCTGGATGGCAATTCATAACCATATTTTCCATTAATAGTCATCAATTTGAGCTAGTGTAAAATATTTATAGCAAATAGACTATTGTTTTCTGTTACAAGGCATTATCCACTCAATTTATTTAAATTTTTAACCAAAAAAGACATCATTTGGCAAAAGCAAAATAGGTCTTCTAAGGATTCCCCAAATCCTAGAACATTATACACATTTAAATCTAAATGTTTTAAATGTACATCTTTGTGAACTTTTTGAGATGTGGAGACAGAAAACAGTAGTTCACAAAGCACAGGATGTGGGCTAAATGTTTCCCTGTCATAGAGAAGTAGGAAGAGATCATAAGAAAGTGACAAAGACACTGGGGCCAGTTGTATTTATTGTTACTTACCTAAGATCTGGTCACTTTCAGGTGTTTACTATGACTTGCTAATAATTCTGAAAAGAGCTATATTATAGAAGAGATCAAACCCAGAAACACACCCAGGTGTTTCACAAAATAAAACTAGGATGCATAGTTTTATTCATACCACTATAATATGATGCATATTATTCATACCACTCTTCCTGGTCTGAGAAGTCACAATAATGCTATCAACCTGCCTCATTTTAATCAAGCAGTGATTGTGGAAAGTTGATCTCTTTGAATTAAATCCATCACATCAAGAAAGCAGTGCCATAACAGTTCCAGTATTTATGGTGACCGACAAATCATTTGCCCCCTTGCATGCCTTGCTTCTCATCCTGTTCAGTTGCAAGACCAGAAAAGTTGAGGAAGGAGGTTTCCCTTCATGGAAGGGGATGCATTAACATAATTATCATATAGCTTCATTTAGCATTGATAACACATGTATTCTGCCTCAAAATCTTTCCTGATAGCGATGCCATGAGCTGCATAATAATCACTATGCTTTATTATTTTGCCAAATAAATGGATGAATTAATTTCACTTACATACACTGATAGCCTCAGTTTCTGCAGGGTATTGCTTCCATCTATGGCAACTACTTGGAATCAAAATAGAAGTAATACAAATTGCAGTACTGAGCATACCAAATAGTTACAGTAAAAAGATTCCCATTTCTATTATCAGAATCAATATATCACATGAATTTTAGAACTTGGAGTGAAGAAAACTCCTAATTAAGGGAAACTTATGAAAGTCTTTAGCAAGTTCTTTGTTGAATGCATTTATTTGGTTTCTTGATCCTCCAACCAATCACATTGACAATGACAAAAGATATGCAAATTTAAACTGACAATAGTCAAGCCACACTGCTCTGACTCATACCAATAGGGATGTTTTCAGCATATATTCAGCTTGATATTTACACTTGAAAGGGTCAGTGTAACCAAAGAACATTTTAATAGTTATTCTTGGCTATAATCTGAAAGCTATCCCACAATCATTGACCAAGAACAATGCAAACAAGAATCAAATTTATTTTGCAAAATAAATTAACATATGAAACACGTGCATGATTTAAGCCCAGCAGAATTATGTGTTTACCCTGTCACTGCTGAATAATTGCATAGCAACAAGAAATATGCATTACTATGTTTGAATCACTATTTTGATTATACGTTTTAAGCAAACAAAACATTACGTTTTTGGTAGAATAGATCATTCGGGGTAACTTGGGACTAAATTTTCCTCCCCATTCCCTCAAAGAATCCAGACTAATATATGATTGGATTCTCACTAAAAACTATATGGATGGTGTACTGAAGAATAACAACAAGCTATTCAACCAAAATCATTTGTTTACAATGGAAATAAGTTTTGCCAAAGAAAAATACAAACATCCTATTATAAACTACTATTGAAAGTAGTGCCTAAAATTTAAGCTACAATTGAAAAAAAACCGAGAGTTCTGTTTGCTTTTTATTCTTCTACCTACCCACTGATTGCGTATTACAGTCCTATAGTCTGTAATAGAAAGATTACAATATCAGGTTTGGAAACTGTAGAACTACTAAGTTCCAGTTAATGTGTCAAATAAAATAACAGTGATCTTAGTTCAGTCCCTAGTGGACAAAAGCAGAATAACTATTACTTGGCATGATTCAGCAGGCGATGACCTAAGCGAGTGTGATCACACAGGAACAAAATAGAGCATTTGTCCTTTCCCTATCTTTTATCTTTTTAAAGGGATTGCCTCGTTTACAGACTAACTTAAAGAAGCCTGATTGCATACCTATTTATATGTACCAACTTAATCCATTAACGAGGGAGAGAAGCTTTTCACAAACTGGGACATTGCCTCCATTCTAGTGGCATAGTCAGTGGAATATACTTATTCTCGGCTGCCTAATATTAAACAGATTGCAAAGACAGAATGAATTGCAGAAGTGTGGTCATAACTTAATAGGCATATCTTCAACAAAAACTTTTAAATGGTTTGTAGATAAATAACTGGATAAACTATTTGATTTGATTTCTATAAATTGAGTTTACATTCATACTCGACATTAACATTCATCAAATAACATGGATACTTAAACTTGCCAGGTACTGTCTCTGTAACTACAATGCCCTGAGAAGGGAGGTATTTCAGGAATATAGTAGAGACTACATGTTGCGTTCAGCCCAAATCTGCAGGTGCATGTCTTCCTCAACAGCCAGCGTGTTCTCATTGTGAGCAAGGAAGCCCTTTCTGACAGTTCACATTACAATGTATCTTTTTAAATTTTTTTTTCTCAAGGACAGAAGAAAAAATATTTAACAGAAATCAGTCCTCTACTATTCTACCACTTGCTGAAATTAACAGTTCCCTTTACATAAATATACAATTTCTCCAACCAAATATCATATTTTACATTTACTCTCACTTCATGTTAATTTTTCTAAAGGTTAAAAAAAAAAAATACTTTGTGATGATTTGCCACCCCAGTGGCACAAAATTTTCTGGTGCAAAATCGATTTGATCTTATTAATTAGTATAGTCATTACGATTATTTATTTTTCACCAACTTGCTTAAGAGGTACATGCTTTCTTTCTTAAGGTAGAGTTTTGACAGAAAGACTCTTAATGCTGAACTTTAAGCAAGAGAAACCAGAAATGTCATAAAATTTACCAGGGCTAGACACACACACGGGGTGCCCCCACACATTCATAGTATTGCGCAAGCCCCCAAACCTTGGCTTACCCAGGAAGCCAAACCCAGACGGCCGTCTTGCAATTGCAAACACTGCCCCCCTGGAGCAAAAGGTAAACACACAAATGCGCCCCTAAGGAACTTTAAGTTAGCTGCAGTGCAAGAACGGAAAAAGCTCCGTGCTATTAGAAACTGAAAGCAATCACTTACTTTTTGCAGCCACTGAGTATAATTTTCCATCACATGTTCCAGATGTTGAAGTTTCTGGGAAGAGAAATCCGGTTCCACGTGTGGAGCATCTCTCTGCAGAGCGTTTGTGTTGTACTGGTCTGTCGTACTCTCACGACAGTTCCCATCGTGTTCTGGAAGAATGAAAGTATAGGCACATTGCCCATGTTGAATCCGGTTATATCTTCTCCCACTGTTTTCTGGACTTCGGCGCTGGTTGCTGCACCCTGTGTGAGTCAGAATGGCAGCGAGGAAAGCAAAGGAAAGGAAAACTGTCATTGTACTGCCAGCACTCTCCTTCCGTGCCTCTCGCAAAACTTGCTCCTTTCTTCTGACCTCTAAACTAGTTCTTTATTTCAGGTAAAACTGCTTGTTTGTTTGACTCTCTCCCCCTCAAAGAAAGCGTTTGAAGAAGAATGATAGAAAACTAGCCATTTGTTAGCTTTGTTCTAAAATGTTAAAATTTTTTATTTCACTGTAATGATATTTTCCTTCGTTAAAACTTGAGATATTTATTGCATAGTAGCTGAGATTTATTGTTTCCTCTCTGTGTGACCGTTCAGCGTGGAGCCTGCCTGAGTCAGCTGCGTGTACATATTCTAGACCCTTTCCTCTACCCTATCTGCTTCAGATCTGCTATTTTCTTCCAGACCTCAGTGAGTTTTATTAAGGTTGCACATCCAAGCCAAGCTGGAAGCAGGCAGCCTTTCACAAGATGACTTGACAGGAATGCGTGAGTGTGCCCCTATGCTAAGGATTGCTGATGGCTTAGGGCGGCAGGATCGTCTTACAAATTGGCTAGATGCGCATGACCTCGATCATGTATGGCCCTCCCGCCCCCTTCCGCAGACAATTGCCTTGAGCCTTTAGCAGATTCATGGCAAATCAATAAATAGAGCAGTCCACCTTAATACACTTTTGGTGTGCATGCTGACCTACTAAAATACAGCAAACTAGCAGTATGTTTTTAAAGTTACTATTTAGTCGAGGGACCCTAAGAAGAAAATTGGCATGATGTCCAATGAAATTATTTTTGATAGAGAATGATAAACCCGTATCATTATTAAATGTCTTTAAAAAACATGTATTCTTGACTCTGAGGAAAAATATGTAAAATAACAATTTTTACAGGGGGTATTCTTTCATCGTATTCACTTAGACTTTTAGGAGTTGAAGAAAATAATCAGAGAGGATCAAAGTAGCAAGAAAATTAGCATCATTTGTTGCTCAAAGCAATATGTTGCACAAAGCAATATAGTATATGCATATTAAAGAGGATTATCTAAGTACCTTTTGGTATAGGGGTCTTAAATGAAACTGGTGTCCTGATCAGAATGCAACCCTTCATGTTCCGTGTATATAAACTGAGCAACTTCCCTACAAAAACAATGTGGCTACAATTTAAAGCAGTGGCTTGAGAATTATTAATTCCTGTGGTATATCCTAATCCTATATTTTACAAGGATCTCTTTGGTGGCTACGGCTGTCTTTAACACTGGTATGGAAGTTTACATAAAAACCTCCTGTGGCTGCACAGACACACCATGTGAGAACAAGCATACATCAGGTGTGCTAACAGCCAGCAATGGGCTGCACAGGAGACATCTCTGTGCGTCTGTGAAGGAAGAAAGAAAAATTATCAGAAGATGATTTCCCAAAGGCAGCGTATAAACCTTTGAACAAAGGGACCCGTAAATATAAAGAGGCGATAATTTTAGAATTCAGGGAATGGCTCTGAGATGTTTACTAGATGCAGAAAACATGAACTATGAGTTGGGATTTTCATTAGGAACTGGGAGGGCTTTTAGGCAACTGCAGTCATGGTGTAAAAACAGAAGCCACAGCTGTCATCTCCATGTCCTGGAAGGAGAACAGGGCAGTGGGTGAAGGTTGGTAGTGGTTAGAGATGGGCATTTAGGGAGAAATTAGAGGAGAGGTCAAAACAAATTCCAGAACTAATGCGATTTACTAGGGGAGAGAAACCTTGCTGAGATTCATCAGTCCTTTCCACACTAAATAACAAATTTCTGATTGGACAGATATGGAAGCAAGTTATGCCAAACACGGCAATAAAATATTTGAACCACTTTTGCAGCCTCTTGAACTTTTGCGTGTCTCCTCATTGAGTCATGCATCACTCCTGTGCAACAATAATAATGGCATGCATTAAGACCTTACTGTTTTCCAGGCGAAGCACTCCTTATGCACTATCTCATTTAATCATTCCAACAAACCTAAGATCATGGATATTATGTTTAATCCCAATTGATCAATGGGAAAACTGAGTCACAGAAAGGCTAACAGGATGTAATTCACAGAGCTGGCAAGTGATGGCGCCAGTATGTGAACTCAGGCAAACTGACTCAGCCTGTTTCAAACCACCAGGCCAGCCTGCTTTTGGAAATCTCTGCAAGGAATGAAAGCAATTTCAAAAGCGCTCCAGCTGCATTGATTTACAGTCCTAAAGCGGGAGAAGTGACGTACCTAGAAGAAAAAGGACTGTAAAAACCAGAGTATCTTTCCAAAGTGATTAAGGTGTTTTCTAGTGTGCACGTGCGCGCGTGCACACACACACACACACACACACACACAGAGTGACAGGTAACCTATGCACAGCCACAAAGATGAAGTGCACTGGCAAAATGTAGGTTGTCTAAGAACACTTTCCAATAATGCTTGATTTGAAAATTATCCATGGAAAGAAGAGAACCTGAGACCTAGAAATGTTTTGTGAAGAACTAAATACAGTAGAAAATTGGCAGAAGACTAACGGATGAGTGGTGAGGTTTCCATTAAATTGCTCCTGTGTTTTTAAACAGCTGAGACTGTTAAAAATCTGTTCCTCCACGTGTGTGTCTCTGTGCGTCTATGTGTCCATATCCATGTGAATTTTCGCAATTAGAATAAATGAAAAGCAGGAATGCACAATTTCCTGAGGGAAAAGTAGACAACTAAGAAAGGGAAGCCTGAAATGCAAACAAAAAAGGAGGGGTCAGGGGACAAAGAGACAGAGAAAAATGTAGAGACTGATTTATTTCTTTTCCAGAAAAACAAAATCAACCACAAACCATTCTGGTATTATTCTGAAAAAAATATCTGAAGATGAATTTTAAGCAATGAGAAAACCCAAGGATGTACAGAATTGACTCCTGTGTTTTTGGAACTCCAGTTAAGGAGACTGTAGGCACATTTAAGGATACTGACACACTGAAGATAATATGTTTTGGGGATCATGCAGCTAGGCAACAGCAACACTGTTGTTTGTTGTTGATTATTCAGAAATGGGGCACAATTCAGGGTGCATTAAAATTTAGAGAGCAGGGCCGGATGCAACGGCTCATGCCTGTAATTCCAACACTTTGCGAGGCCGAAGTGGGAGGATCATTGGAGCCTAGGATTTTGAGTACAGCCTGGACAGCATAGGGTGACCCTCCCTGTCTCTACCCAAAATAAAATAAAATAAAAATTAGTCAGGTATGGTGGCATGGCCAGGACCTGTGGTCCCAGCTACTCAGGAAGCTGAGGTGGGAGGATCGCTTGAGCCCAGAAGGTTGAGGCTGCAGTGAGCCATGATTGCCACTACACTCCAGCCTGGATGACAGAGTGAGACCCTTTTTAAATAATAATAATAATAATAGGCAAATAATAAGAATAAGCCAATTAAAATTCATCTACCAAACCTCCATGAAGGGTAAAATATTTCTAAGAACTAAAAAATTATATTCAATTGAATTCTGTGGTAGTTTGAACCCAAAACTTTGTGTTTTATTAGAACTCTGGAATAAGGAAGTGTAGGCTTTAAGGTTTTGATCTCATATCTACAAAGAGTCCTAGTAAATGTCCCACTCATTCTGAAATTTCCAAAGGGACCGAGAGCCATTTATACCAGAACTTCATGTGCCTAAATCTGTCCTAAGAACCAGTTTCTGATAATTCTTTGGTAAAGCTTTCTTAATTTCTCCAGATCCAATAAATGGTTCTCTGTGTTAAATTTCAATAACCTTCTCTTCATGTCTCCAAAACTGCATTGCTCACGTTGCTTGCTAATTGTTGCCTTTTTTTTTTTTTATCTGTCTCTTCCTTTTGCTGTGAGCTGCTAAAGTGATCTTCTCTTTGTCATCACTGATTCCTCAACATTCACTCTGCACTTTGTTTGAGGGAATGAAAGAATAAGCAAATAAATGAATAAACTGATTAATGACTAAATTGGTGCAACTTCCTGACTCTCTATCTGGTTACTACATGACTGGCCACATTCATTGCATTTGTTGGGTGAGTTTGCCTAGAATCCCTAGGCATAAAGAACTGGATAAAGCCAAACTTATTCTAAAGAATTCGTTAGACATAAGAGCAAAGTGCAATAATAATTCATAGTATTATTTAACCCTTAACAAATAATTTTCTCATCTAATGTTTACAGAACCCCAATAATTATGTAATATTATATACTATTGTTCCCATTTTGCTGATGAGAAATGTGGAGCCATAGAGGTTAATTGCCCAGGACCTATGATATCTTAGGAGGCAGAACAGGAATTTGACCCTCAATCCATCTAACTCTGAGGCTCACATTCATTTCCCACTGAGCTATATTGTTTATGACAATACTTCAATATTGAGAAAATATTTCTTAGAATTTAGGGGACAGGAACAACATGGTGACTCCCCCACTTCAGAGGTCCCTTTCCTCTGAAACCCAGGGCTTTCATAGATTCATGTTATGATCTTCCAAAACAGGGATAATATTAAACCAGGATGCACCAGTATGATTAGATGTGCTTACCAACAGCCAATCTGATTAATTGGGTTATACTTTAGAAATACTCTACATGGTTGGTCCTATGCCGTGTCATCTGTTAGATATCTTGATCATCACTCAAAGTCTACAGTAAAATCAAAATATATGAAAAAAAATAGTATTTATTTCTCAAAAATACCACCAGGCAATGAGATTCAAGGAAACACTCCTCTGGTCTTTATACAACCACTTATAAGGGAAAAGGGGGTGGGAAAGTATTCTCCTACTTTGTATTCTGAACACAATGTGGTTCAGCACAGCAAGGGTCCCATATTCTATGGGTCTGCTCAGGCACTTTTAGGGATCAAGACTATCATCAGGGCTATAGAAATGGCAGCTCTATCTAAAAGGAGGGAAGGCTCTTGGCTGTAGTTCCTGGAAGCAGAGCCAAGACTCCTTCACTCAACTATGTAGGCAGCAAAAGTATCCACAACAGATGGAAATATCACAGTGGACAAAACCAAAAACAGAAGAAGATGGAGGATATCACCTGGTAACTGAGGGCACTTCATGAGTACATGCAAAATATCCATTTAGAACTCCCATACTAACCGGGAGGATGTTACAAAAAGCTGGAAACACTGCAGCAAGTGGGATGAAGACAGGAGGCATATAGATAAGTGAGGAAAATAAAAATGATTGTGTAAATATTCCTCTGCCTTTTGATGAGAGAAATTTCTGGTAATTGTTAGGTGTCTTGTTTGTTAAGTAGGTTTAATTTAATTTTATTTTTGAGACAGGGTCTCACTCTGTCACCCAGGCTGGAGTGTAGTGGCATGATCTCAGTTCACTGTAGCCTCTGCCTCCAAGGCTCAAGTGATCCTTCTACCTCAGCCTCCCTAGTAGCTGGGACTACAGCCATGCACCACCATGCCTGGCTAATTTTTGTTTTTGTGAGATGGAGTTTCACCATGTTCCCCAGGATGGTCTCAAATTCCTGGAATCAAGCAAACTACCAGCCTCAGCCTCCCCAAGTGCTGGGGTTATAGGCATGGTAAGTTGGTTTCAAACTATAGATATGCAAGTTGGAAACCGCTGGAGCTGAATTAATTTGCTCTACCTAGGAAAGGAGGGAAGGGATTAAGAGACTCAGGGAAAGATCTAGAAGTGGGGGACTGGAGCTAGAGAGGTTTAGAGGTTCTGTGTCAGGCAGAGCTGCTAAAAGAGAGAGAAGGCCTGTGGCTGTGTAACCATGAGAGACTTGGGAATATATATCAGGAGATTTGGAGTGAAATAATGTTTCCAGTGAGATCAAACTCATCTGTTTCAGTAAAATATATACTTTGGGGAAAATGACTTCTTAAGGGTGAATAGGAGGAATTGAAGCATTGGTCTTTGCTTCAAACATGGGAACCGTTAACATATGTATTACATAGCCTTTTTTTTTTTTTTTTTTTTTGAGGCAGAGTCTCGCTCTGTCCCCCTGGCTGAAGTGCAGTGGCGCGATCTCGGCTCACTGCAAGCTCCGCCTCCCGGGTTCCCGCCATTCTCCTGCCTCAGCCTCCCGAGTAGATGGGACTACAGGCGCCCGCCACCACGCCCGGCTAATTTTTTGTATTTTTAGTAGAGACAGGGTTTCACCGTGGTCTCGATCTCCTGACCTTGTGATCCGCCCGCCTCGGCCTCCCAAAGTACTGGGATTACAGGCGTGAACCACCGCGCCCAGCAACATAGACTATTAATGTGAATGCAATTGAAGTCATTTGTTGCAGGTTTGTTTTTCACTCTAGATCAGAGTCCCGAGGGCTAGAACTGTGTCTGTCTTATTGATCTGTCTATCCCCTTTTCCTGGCACAGAGGAGGAACTTTATAAATATCCAGCTGACTGACTGATTCATTCACTTTAAATCTCAATGATGAGAGGTGATAACACAGAGCCAGTCCCTTACAAGTTTTCAGGTGCTAGACTTGCATAGACCCTAGAGATCTCACTTTGTGGTGAGTCACAGAAGGCACCCAGAATCCATAGATTGCAAAAGTCAATCCCAGTAGTGGTAGTGGAATAATACCTAACACTTCCAGCCACCTATGAACGTTGCCAAGGTTGAAAAACCATTCAAGAAGCATCTCAGAAATACTTTTCAATGTGAGATTAGTTGTTAAATCTACAATGAAGGTAACTTCTAAATATACACAAGCCAGAAAAGAAAACAAAGAGCTGAGGACTGTATGAAGCAGAAATACAGATGCCAACATTCCCCTCATACCATTGGAGACCCCATGAGATTTTATTAGAAAAAACATATAAACTACTTTGCATTTACTAACTGCCTCCTTCTTTCTTCTCTTTTTCCCTACAGAAGTCTTGATTCCTAGATGAGAGAAGAATGCAAAGGCCTCTCTGTCTCAACTTTTCCAACTCCAGAAAGCACATGTATTTCACATGTTCTAAGAAACTCTCAAAAAGAACAAGTAATTTCAAGGAATGCCTGGAATTACCATTTGATGGGTTATGGTACCCAATGGGACTTGGATAGTTCTTATAGCTGGTTCTTGTAGCCAAAATACCCTCCACTGAGAGTAACTCAGTGATGTAGGACTTTCCGTTCAGAGGAAAATCTGTGTTGTGGTCACAGAGTTGTGACAACTTCCACTCATAAGTTAGAAAAAGAATCATTCACAAGCATTGTAAACTCAGATTTAAAAAAAAAAATACTAGGGAAATAAGATCCTTAATGTTTTCTAAAATTGCTTGTTTTTCCTCTCTCAGTCTTATTTTTATACTCTCTCTTAATCTAATCTTACTTCTGATGTAATACTGTCTTATCTCTCTTTCCTCCTGCCAGATTGGATGAACTGTTTCATAGTGGTTAAGGTGGGAGGATACAGACTGCTTTGTTTTTTTTAATTTCTTGTCTGTGCTAGTCTATGTTAGATGATTTTAGACAAGACATTTAATTATTCTAAGCTCAGCTTCCTTATCTGTAAAATGAAGACAGTAATAACGGTACCAATTTTATAAGAACGTTGTGAAGATTAAATAAGGTAGTGGATATAAAGTACTGAGCACAGTGTCCAGACCATATCCAAGTGCTCTCAATGCTAGTTCTTGTTTCTAAATGTGAGTTCTTTTTTTGTGCTCAAAAATTATGCTACTTTTTGCCTTGTTTAGTTGAATTGTATAAGTACATTTACCTAATTTCATTCCCTATCATTTTGCCCTCCTAAATGTTTAAAATTATTTCTGAACATCTTTAAAAAAATCACAAATTTAAGAAGCACATTTTAAAATGAGAGGATGCCCAGGTTCACAATGATATTCATGTAAATAGCTCTGGTTTCTTGAGGGCAATATTGTTCTTTACTGCTGCATCCCCCTAGCACCTGAAACAGTGAATGCCTGTCACATAATTGGTGCTGGAAAGGTATTTGTTGAATGAATAAAATGAGTTGGGGACAATTTAGTAACAATGTACTACTCTGGCTACTGAAACCAGAGAAACATCAAGTAGGGCAAACAGACATGTAAAGCAATCACATTTGATAGTGAAAATTTTATGCCTTGGGAACTATGGGAGCAATGTGGATACCGTTTATGGCTTCATCACCATGACTTGTTATCCAACTCATTTCCGGCCAATTCAACCGGATGACCTTATTTTCAAGAACTTCTTTTATGGCTAGACTTGTGGCATATATCATTCCATTCTGTTTCCTCAGAGATAATGTGTTTGCCTCTGATACACCAAAAATGAACTGGAACACTCTATTATTAATCTTACATGAAAAACATAGTTTGGTATGAACTGTGCATAAGGAAAAGATCTTATTTTTTTATATATATATATATATTTTTTTTTTTTTTTTCCAAAGCCAATTTCACTCCCTCTCAGGCTCTAATCAGATTAGAAATTTGGTAATTAAATTAGAAAATAAATTCTAGTGGTACATAAAACACTTAAAAACATGATTGCTTAAACCTGGTTCTTAGTTCATAACTGACCCATAAAGACTAGTCCTTTAATGTTAACCATAAACAAAGAACCTATTTGGTCTCTGAAAAGTTTATACTTTCTTTTCCATTGATTACATGTCTTTGTTCTTCCCTCTTGATATTTCTCTTCTAAATAGCACAAATCTTTAAAGAGAGGATTGTGACAATTAAAGAAAGGCTAGAATAGAAGAATAGAAGACAACCATGACTCAAACATGGGAAAGGATTGTCATAGCCACATTGTTCTTCATAGCTAAATTTTCCTGCCACTTGTGATATGTACAAATGGATCACTTTTAGCGTCAGAAGCACTGAACAGGCTGAATATTTTGCAAAATGTTTCCCAAATTTTTGTTATGTTTATGCCACCTTGGTGGTATTTGCCATGCCCTGTGTACTACTCTGTACCTACATAGTTTCCTTAACTCTGTTTTAAACTGTCTACGTATCTCAGATTTAACCTAAACAATAGTATTGGGAAAAACAAGCACTCGTTTTTATATATTTTATTTTATATTAAAATAAGTACACAATATGAAAATGAGTATCTGTCCATGTGCTACCCCTCAAATATTTCATTTCCCAGGGGAACATGTACCATACTTTAGGAAATATTACTTAGTGCTATCAAGAGTAGAGACATCCTCTCCTGCAAGATGAATAAAACGATGCCTCCTGTCAATACATCCATGGAAAAAAACTGTTGTAGTTACAGTTCCTCAAGATTTGTTTGCCTCATGTTCAGAATGCTTGGTGATTGTTTCCATTCTGTAGTCTAATCAGAAATACAAAGGATGCTTTTGCATCAGAAGCTTCTGCATTTATGCTGCCAGTGAGCACATGAAGAACTTCCCTCGGTCCCACCCAGGGAAGTCATGGCTGGGATTTGCAATAGCCCTATTTACAGTGCTGTCCACTAACAGAAATGCCCAACTGAAGGCCTAAGCTTGCAACTAATGATTGACCAGGAATTTCAATAGCTCTTTTATTGATTCTGGCATTGGAAAGAATAACGTAGTTATTTAGTATCTGAAGAGTAAATCTTCACTCCCTTTTAGTCTTGCGTTTGGAAGAGTGTTGGGGAAATAGTAAGCACATTTCCTCTCAAGAGTTGCATTCCCCTTGGAGAATTTACATTCCTTCCTGACATCCTTCAAAAAGCCATAAAAACATATCAGTTCAAAGAGGGAAAGGAGAGTTAATATTTAAAGGAGCTGCTAGGAATCTATTACTCTCAGTTTAATAACAGCTACCATTTCTGGAGTGTCTGTGATATACCCAGGGCTATGCTAATTAATGTGCTTGCATTATCTCATCTATAACAATGGTCACAACAACAAAATATAGGACCTTTTATTACCATCATTTCACAGAGGAAGAAACAAACTTAGAGAAGCTGCAGGAAGGACTCAAAGCCAGTGTTTTCTGAACCCAGACCTGAAGTTTTTAACCGTTACATATATATAAACCCTCAGTCTTTTTAAAGCATCTGCTCGTTTAAATCCCAAATTAATTATCTTCCTGATTTTAGTGTACATTTCCTGATTTGCTAATCTAATAAGAAGCATAGAACTTGATAGCCAGTTAGACTAAAGAAGTCATAAGAATTAAAAAAGGAAGTTATCCCCCAAAAAGTTAATAATTACAGTACACTTACTGTATGTCAAGTGCTTTATGTACATTATCAAATTTAACCCTTAATACAATCATATCATACGAATTTTACAGATGAAGAAACTGAAGCATTCGAAATGGACTTGCCTAAGATTATATAGAAGGGACATTTTAACCAGGCCATTTGACTCAAGGGCCCAAACATCTTAATTAACGTGCTAAGGAAAGCTCTCTAAAATTTGTGACCAAAAAAAGCATGTTTAAGGTACTTACATGTAGGACTGTAACCAGCTGTATCCTCATCTTCACTGGGTGCAAAGGACAAGATTCAGAGTTCTCAGCATATCATCCCGGGTAGGCAGCTTAGTATCACCTGGGATCTTGTTTGTAATGCAAAATCTGGGCCCCACCCAGATCTCCTGAATCAGAAACCTGAGTTTGGGTCTTAGCTCCTTTTGACAGGCCTTGCAGGAAATTCTGACGCAGGCTCAAGTTAGAGAATTACTGGTTTAATTCTTTACTCCCTAACCCTAGCAGCACCTTAGGATCAGTTGGGAGTTCTGTATAAAAGTTGCCTGGGCTTGCCTCCAGAGATTCTAATTCAGTTGATCTGAGATGTAGCCTAAATGCTGGTAGTTGTAAAAATGGATCAGGTGCTTCTAATGTGTTGCCATGGTTGAGAACCAATGGCTTAATTGAAAGAGCTAACCAAGAAGAAGTGCTGTAAAAAGAGCTGAATTGGTTTAGTACCAAGAAATAAGGAGTAAACTTACTTGGATATGCCTGATATTTTTCCAGAAAGTTCTTTACTTCTAGGATTACAAAAAAATTCCCTTAGTGCCTTTAAAGTTTCGTATATTTAATTTCTGGAGCATTTAAGGACACCAAGATTACTGCATATTAAATAAACCAGACTCAAGAAACCTAATAAACCGGACCTCCATAGCTCACATTGCTTTGTTGTTCTTGAAGAAATTTATCTACTAAATTTATATTTGTAAAGCCTTAAAGAATAAAATACTTGTGTCTTGATCACACGTGAGCACAATGTTGACTTTCACGTAATAGTTAACACTTGCTGTTACAACATTTTGTCTCTGTTCTCATGAAGTGTTTTGATTCGTTTCTTCCAAAATAAGCAGTCAGTGCCTGTGTTCTTAACCCCCAATACTCTATGATCTGCAGTACACCTGGGGAAAACAACAGTAACAAGTCGTAGCTCTTCTCATATGACTCACAGAGGCTTTGGAGGTACTGATTGTAACCTTTGATTATATCACATACATGGATTCTATATCTTTCACAAAGAAACCATGAAGTTTTAAAACAATTATTTTCTTATATCAAATTGGCCCCACATGTTTATAGCAGCACTAGTTACAGTAGCCCAAACATGGAAACAACCCACATGTCCATTAACAGATGAATGGATAAACAAAATATGGTAGATCAATACAAATGGAATATTATTCAGCCACAAAAAAGAATGAAGTACTGATACATGCTACAACATGGATGAACCTTGAAAACATTACGCTAATAAGTAAAAGAAGCCAGACAGAAAAGGTCTTATGTGATTCCATTTACATGAAATATCTAGAATAGGTAAATCCATAGGACAGAAAGAAGATTAGTGGTTGCCAGAGGCTGTGGGTAGGAAGGAATGCAAAGTGACTGCTTATGAGTACAAGGTGTCCTTTTGGTCTGATGAAAATGTTTTGTAACTAGAGAGAGATAATGGTTACATAATATTGTGAAGGTTCTAAATGCCACTGAGTTTTGGCTTTAAAATGGTTAACTGTAATATGTGATTTCACCTCCATAAAAAAAAATTTAAATAATTAGCACGACATCTCTACACACTTGGCATCTGTGTTTTCTTTAGATTACTATGGTATCTATTTACATATCCATTTCTTAAAAACTTTTATTTTGAAATAGAAAGCTGCAAAGGTAAGTATAGGGAGGACTCATGTACCCCTCACCCAATTTCCCCCGCTGGTTACACCTTAACATAACTATAGTATAGCACCACAATCAGGACTCGGACATTAATACACTATGAATATTGTTTTATGTCATTTTATAGAACATAGATTTGTGTACCACCACCATCCAAGATACAGAAATATCCCACCATCACAACAAAGATCTCTCTCTGAGTATTCTTTTATAGTTATAACCAATCTCTCCTTGACACCATTCCTAACTCCTGGCAGCCACTAATCTGGTTTTCATTTCTATAATTTTGCCATTTCAAGAATGTTATATAAATGGAATTATGTAATCTCTTGGAATTGAAGTGTTTTTTTTTTAATCTATCATACTGTCCTTGAGATCTGTCCAAGTTGTATGTATCAGCAGTTCATTCCCTTATTGCTAAGTAATAATCCATGGCATGTATGCACCACAGTTTGTTTAACCATCACCTACCAAGGGACGGTTTGTTGTTTCTACCTTGGGGCTATTACAAATGAAGCTGCAATGAGCAGTTGTGAACAGATTTTTGTGCAGGCATAAATTTTCATATCACTGCAATAAATGCCCAAGAATGTGACTGCTGGATTGTATGGTAAATGTATATTTAGGGTTTTTTTCTGTTTTGTTTTTTTTGTTGTTGTTAGAAATGAGGGTCTTGGTGTGTTGCTCAGGCTGGCTGAGAACAGCCAAGATTAAGCAGTCCTCCCACCTGAGCCTCCCCTAAGTAGATGGGACTATAGGTACATGCCTCTATGCCTTGCTTAGTTTTTAAGAAATTGCCAAGCTGTTTTCAAGAGTGACCATACCATTTTTACATTTCCACCAGCAGTGTACGAGAGATCAACTTTCTCCATATCTTTACCAGCATTTGATATTGTTACTTTGTTTGTTTGTTTGTTTGTTTTTTCTAATAGTTGCATAGTAATATCTCATCATGGTCTTAATTTGCATTTCCCTAATGACTAGTGATTTTAAACACTTTCTCGTATGCTTATTGGCCATGGTATCCTCTCATCAATAAAATCTCTCAAGTTTTTTCCACTTTTTAAATCAGATTATTTGTGGGTTTTGAGAGTTCTTTATTGATATGGTTTGACTATGTTCCTACCCAAATCTCATCTTGAATGGTAGCTCCCATAATTCCCACATGCTGTGGGAGGAACCATGTGGGAGGTAATTGTATCATCAGGGCAGGTCTTTCCCTTGCTGTTCTTGTGATGGTGAATAAGTCTCATGATATCTGATGGTTTCATAAAGGGGAGCTCCCCTGCACATGCTCTCTTTGCCTGCCATCATGTAAGACATGACTTTGCTCCTCCTTTGCCTTCTGCCATGATTGTGAGGTCTCCCTAGCCATGTGGAACTGTGAGTCTATTAAACCTCTTTCCTTTATAAATTACCCAGTCTCAGATATGTCTTTATTAGCAGCTTGAGAATGGACTAATACAGTAAATGGGTACCAGTAGTGGGGTGCTGCTATAAAGATATACAAAAATGTGGAAGTAACTTTGGAACTGGGTAACAGGCAGAGGTTGGAAGAGTTTGGAGGGCTCAGAAGAAAGATAGGAAAATGTGAGAAAGTTTGGAACTTCTTAGAGACTTGTCAAATGACTTTGACCAAAACGCTGATACTACTATAGACAATGAAATTCAGGCTGAGGTGGTCTCAGATGGAGATGAGGAACTTGTTGGGAACTGGAATAAAGGTGACTCTTGCTATATTTTAATAAAGAGACTGGTGGCATTTTGCCCCTGCCCTAGAGATAGGTGGAGCTTTGAACTTGGGAAAGATGATGTAGGATATCAAGTGGAAGAAATTTCTAAGTAGCAAAGCATTCAAGAGGTGACAGAGCATAAAAGTTTGCAAAATTTGCAGCCTGACAATGCAGTAGGGAAGAAAAACCCATTTTCTGGGGAGAAATTCATGCTGGCTGCAGAAATTTGCATAAGTAAGGAGTCAAATGCTAAATACCAAGACATGGGTGGGGGTTGAGGGAGGTACATCTCCAGGCATGTAAGAGACCTTCATGGCAGCCCATCCCACCACAGGCCTGGAATCCTCCGAAGGAAAAATGGTTTAATGGACCAGGTCTAGGGCCTCTCTGTTCTATGCAGCCTCCAAACATGGTGCCTTGCATCCCAGCTGTTTCAAGTCCAACCATGGCTAAAAGGGGCAAATGTACAGCTCAGGCTGTTGCTTCAGAGGGTGCAAGCCCCAACTCTTGGTGGTTTACATGAGGTGTTGGGTCTCTGAGTGCACAGAAGTCAAGAACTGAGGTTTGAGAACCTCTGCCTAGATTTCAGAAGGTGTATGGAAATGCCTGGATGTACAGGCAGAAATTTGCTGCAGGGGCAGAGCCCTCATGGAGAACCTCTGCCAGGGCAGTGTGGAAGGGAAATATGGGAGTAGAGCCCCCACAAAAAGTCCCCACTGGGGCACTGCCTAGTGGAGCTGTGAGAAGGCCACCAACCTCCAGACCCTAGAATGGTAAATCCACCAATAGCTTGCACTGTGAGCCTGGAAAAGCCGTACACACTCAATGCCAACCCATGAAAGCAGCCAGGAGGGGAGCTGTACCCTGCAAAGTGAGAGTGGTGAAGCTGCCCAAGGCCATGGACTCCCACCTCTGGCATCAGCGTGTCCTGGATGTGGGACATGGAATCAAAGGAGATCATTTTGGAACTTTAAGGTTTAATGACTGCCCTGTTGGGTATAGGACTTGCATAGCGCTTGTAGCCCCTTTGTTTGGGCCAATTTCTCCCATTTGGGACAGGTATATTTACCCAATACCTGTAGCTCCATTGTATCTGGAAAGTAACTAACTCGCTTCTGATTTTACAGGCTCCTAGGCAGAAGGAACTTGCCTTGTCTCAGACAAGAGTTTTGACTACGGACTTTTGAGTTAATGCTGAAATGAGTTAAGATTTTGGGGGATTGTTGGGAAGGCATGATTGGTTTGGAAAAGTGAGGACATCAGATTTGGGGGAGGCGGGGCAGAATGATATGGTTTGATTGTGTCCCCTCCCAAATGTCATCTTGAATTGTAGCTCCTATAATTCCCATGTGTCTTGAGAGGGACCCAATGGGTGATAATTGCATCATGGGGGCAGGTCTTTCCCATGCTGTTCTCATGACAGTGAGTAAGTCTCACAAGATCTGACAGCTTTATAAAGGGGGTCCCCTGCACATGCTCTCTTTGCCTGTCACCAGACATGACTTTCTTCTCCTTTGCCTTCTGCCAAGATTGTGAAGCCTCTCCAGGCATGTGGAACAGTGAGTCCATTAAATCTCTCTTTTTTTTTTTTTGAGACGGAGTCTCGCTGCGTCACCCAGGCTGGAGTGCAGTGGTGCAGTCTCGGCTCACTGCAAGTTCTGCCTCCTGGGTTCACACCATTCCCCTGCCTCAGTCTTCCAAGTAGCTGGAACTACAGGGACCCGCCACCACGTCTGGCTAATTTTTTGTATTTTTAGTAGAGACAGGGTTTCACCGTGTTAGCCAGGATGGTCTCGATCTCCTGACCTCACAATCCGCCCACCTCACCCTCCCAAAGTGCTGGGATTATAGGCATGAGGCACTACGCTCGACCAATCTCTTTCTTTATAAATTGCCCAGTCTCAGGTATGTCTTTATTCGCAGCATGAGAATGGACTAATACATTTATATATTCTATGTATGACTTTTTTTTGGTCAGATATATTGTTTACAAATATTTTCATCTGTCTGTAGTTTGTCTTTTTATTTTCTTCGTTACTTAATTATTAATTTATCTTTTTAATTATTACCCAGATAACTAAACTGAGAGTACACAAAAAGCAAACTACAAAGAAACATCCTTCATTATTATACAAGCAAAAATTTTAAACAAAATATTAAGTAGAATTCAAAAACATATAAAAATAATTATAGGAGCAAGTTGGTTTATCTTAAGGATACAAGACTCATTTAATATCTGAAAATCAACCTAGTTGATTTTGGCCTAACTAACCTAGTTAGGTTTTGGCCTAACTAAATGGCAAGGTGAGTTTGGCTAACATGGAAAACACTGGGAGGATTAGATTTGGGAAAGGCAGAGACCAGAAGCTTTGATTCAGACATGTTAAGTTTGAGATACTTATTAAAGAGCTAGCTAGTAAGCAGTTGGATATATGATCTAGAATTCAGAAGAAAGGTTCATAATAGAGATATAAATCTGGTGATTGTTCCTGGGTATATTGATGATATTGGAAGTTATGAGAGTGCAGACCCCATCAAGAGAGTAAGAGTAGACAGGGAGGAGGAAAAGTCGACAACTGGGCTTTGAGGGACCCCAGTGTTAAGAGATTAGGAAAATGAAGATACATCAGCAAGGGAGCCTACAAAGGAGTAGTCGGTGAGGCAGGGAAAAAACAGGGAGGTGTATGTCCTGGAAGTCAAGTGAAGTGTGTGTTTCAAAGAGGAGGATGTTCACTATAGCAAATGTGTAGCTTTTAGATCAAGTAAGAGGAGGGCTGAGAATTGACCAATGGTTTTAGCAACATGGAAGCGGATGACATCCTCTCAAAGATCAGTTTCAGAAGAATAATGAGAGTCAGAGGTGCTGATGCTGATGCTGATTAGAGTTGATTTAAGAAGGACTGGAAGGCAAGGAGCTGGCATTTTCCAATGAATAGTGACCCCTTCTCAAAGAGATTTGCCTTAAATAGCAATACCAATCTCAGAGAAGGAGGCGTGCATAAAAGGCATTTAAATTTTATTTTATTTTATTTATTTTTTATCTTATTATTATTATTTTTTGAGATGGAGTTTCACTTTGTTGCCCAGGCTGGAGTGCAGTGGTGTGATCTTGGCTCACTGCAACCTCTGCCTCCCCGGTTCAGGCGATTCTCCTCCCTCAGCCTCCCAAGTAGCTGGGACTATAGGCACGTGCCACCATGTCCAGCTAATTGGTATATTTTTAGTAGAAATGAAGTTTTATTCTGTTGGCCAGGCTGGTCTTGAACTCCTGACCTCAGGTGATCCACCTGCCTCAGCCTCCCAAAGTCCTGGGATTACAGATGCACCCGGCCTAAAAATGTTTTGCACTGCATTTTCTGCTAAGTTTATGGGTCAGTGAGAACACAAAATTTAAACCCTTAGTTCTGGCATGAAAAATGCTAACCTGGGCACATTGATCTCTTGAATATTGGCTCGGATCTTATTTGTATACCTTGCTATGCCAGTAGAGTTACTGAAACAATATCTTTGAATTTGCCAATAAATTATCCTAAGCTCTCTTGCACAAATAAGCAAGCTTTCCTCTAAGAAGCAGTGCTGCCAGAAAATAAGTCTAACTGTGGACACATGAATGCAATATAACCCTTTTACTTGGCTTTACAATTTATTTAAACAGTGAATTACATTTTTATGGCAAAAATTTTGTAGTTTCCTATTAAAGGGGACATAAATCTCCAAGATTTATGCTTGGAGATAAATACATTCATATATAAGTAGTTTTACATCTTAAAAGAATAAATTACTAGAAGAAAACATAGATGAATTTCTTTATATCCTTAAATTAAGATTTTTTTAAGTCTAGAATCAATTTTAAAAATTAATCATTTTGATTACCAATAAATATGAAAAGTCTAAATACCAAATCAAAAAGACTTTTATGACCAAAATAAAATGACAGAGAAAAAAATAATTGGAATTCATAGAATAAAAGAAAAATGCAAATTAAAACTATACTAAGCAATCACTCTAAACAATCATGACGGCAAAAATTCAAAAGTTAGACTATATCTAATTGTTGACAACTTTATGGGGAAACTGACAGTCATACATTACAGATGGAAGTGACAGTAAAACTCTACTAAAAATTTGGTAAGTTTCATTCAATTACAAATGCATTTATACTTTGACCCAAGATTTTGCTTCAGAGAATTATCCTACAGAAGCATGTAACAAAATAATGAATGTTCAAGGCTGTTCACTAACACCTTGTTTGTAATGGCAAAACAACCCAAGTATCATCAACTGTGAACTTTTGGATGATAGGTGGAACTGTGGAACATCCACTCAGAGAACACTATGCAGTTATAAAAATTAAGGAGGTTGCTCTCTAAGTGTGGACACAGAAAGATCTCCAGAATATATTACTAACTGAATTTTTAAAAAGTCATAAAATAGGATATACAGTATGATATCTTTATTTTTAAAGGGGGTGACTAGAGTGGACAGGGACAGAGACTGGAAATGGAAATTCTTAATTTTATGGCTTTTAATTTTGAATCATATCAATGTATAAACTATTCAAATTTTCAAAATTGAATAAAATAGAAACAAAGAAGAACTGGAGTGAAATTCTGATTCACTTATAAACTGTGGAACCTTGAACAGTTAACCAACTTGGTTTCTTAGTCTCTAAAATTGAAAACAAATCTTGCTTAAGTCATTTTTTTTAACAAAGAATAAAATATATTTGAAAATGTTTTTGAACCATGAAATGGCATAAAGGGAAAGCATATTATCTTTTATTTTTATTTTTCTTAAAATGACTTGCTGGCAAACATATATACAAAAGTAGGTAATAATCTCATCAAGTATACGGGCACAGAAACATCTAATATTCAGCGTAAGTGTTTTTTTCATTCTTCTCATTCTTCATTAATTCTTCAGTCATTTTTCTCAAAAAAAAATTTTCATCCATAAAAACATTTAATCAGGCCTAGAACTTGTTAGAGAACAGAGAGTGGAAACAAAAGCGTTGAATCACTGGAACTATAGCCCTTCCAAATTCATCCTTCCAGTACAGCTGCTTTCTTCCTTCTGTTGGCTGCTAGGTGGCTGTGTTACAGTAGGTAGTTAGTCATACTATGCAGGGTAGGAGAAGACCCTTCCTTATCCCACCAGGAATGTCAGGCAACCATCAAGTGATGGTCAGGCAGTTGTTAAATTGTCTCTCTAAAATAATTATTGGTCACAGCCGGCACCAAGGAAAGGCAGTCTCCCAATAGATAGAAAAAAAAACAAACTGAAACTAGTGATCAGCAGCTTCTCAATAAGATCTCAGGAGTTGGGTGAGTGGGCTCAAGCATGTACACTAAGAGACAAAGTGGCAGAGTTTAACTAGTATATGACCTTACTCTAGGAACACTCACTTGGTAAGGGAAAACACCTCAAGTGAGCGTGTGCACAGCTTCAGTAAACACACTGCGCATGTGACCCCTCCAAGTGCTGGCCGGCCACTGTGTGTGCGGGCAGCTCACCACAAGGGGAGATCAGGCGAGAAGTAATGCAACCCTGGAAGCATGCCGGTGTACAAACCCCAGATTAAAGGCCCGACAGCACACTTGAATCTCTCAAGTCTCTTGCTTGGCCCTCCTCCATGTGTACTTTACTTCCTTTTGTTCCTGCTCTAAAACTTTTTAATAAACTTTCACACCTGCTCTGAAACCTGCCTTGGTCTCTCACTCTGCATTATTCCCCTTGGTTGAATTCTTTCTTCCGAGGAGGCAAGAATTGAGATTGCTGCAGACGCCTATGGATTCACTGCTGCTAACAGCTGTGTGGATGCCTTAGGCCTCTCCGCTTGCTGCCAACCAGAGAATTCACTTTTACCCAGAGTAGCAGCACATTCTTACTTCTGCCCACAACTTTCGTCATCTCTGCTGTCCTCTTTGCCACTAAATCTTCTATTTCTGGGCTCTCCAGCCTGAGGAATGGCAGTCAGGAACAGGGGCCATCAACAAGTCACAGGAATGGCTCTTCAGATTCACTTCTCACCACCTCTTATAGAGCACAGAGCTGCGGCTTCTCCTGCTCCTATTTGTCCCCCTTGTACAGAGTGCAAACTCCTCCTGGGAAGCCTAGGACTGCTAGGCCCAGCCACTACTCTAACCACTTTTTTTTTCTAGCCTAATAGTGTGACTTTTTTCTTCAGGCCTCTTGTACCTGCTCTCATAAGAGATAAATTTTTATGATTCCTGTACCCTTGTCTTTGGTCAGCAGTGAGGGGCCTTAGTATCCCATCTCATCACCCACCCTAACCCCACTTCCTCCTTTCCCTTCCACATTTGGGCACTCCGATTTCCCTGCAGATGGACCCATAGCTCCCTGTTCTCATTTCACATGTGTCACCAGCCTATAAAGTTTTCTCTACACACATACCTCTCAATTCAGGCCCACTCTTCATTTCAAAAGAGTGACTCAGGGGCAGCTGCAAACACTGTAGACCTTCCCTGAGATCGCTGCTAAGCAACAATACAATTCCAGAGGAGTAAGCTCCAGCCCCACTTGATGAATATTAGATTTTTCAAAAGAATGAAATTTGAACTTTTTTGACTTAATTTGTTTTAAGTATGATTATCATATGACACTCTGAGACACTATAAACAGAATAGAAAATTCCCTCAAATTTCATCACACACACCAGTACATCACCTACCCAGTCATGGGATCAATCGGAGAGGAAGAAAAAAAATGTCAATTAAAAAAAATCAAGCTAAGAGTATAAAGTTTTAACATCACAATTACTCAGGTCAATCTCTGAAAGGAAAGTTCATAAAAACCATAAAATAAACCTATTTCTAAATTGCAGAATTGAAAGAAATCTGTATATTTATTTTGTTGAATCCTCTATTAAAAAGAGAAAAAGGTCAGGCGCGATGGGTCACGCCTATAATCTCAGCACTTTGGGAGGCTGAGGCGGGTGGATCACTTGAGGTCAAGAGTTCGAGACCAGCTTGACCAACATGGTGAAACCCCATCCCCACTAAAAATGCAAAAACTAGCTGGGTGTGGTGGCAGGCGCCTGTAATCCTAGCTACTCAGGAGGCTGAAGCATGAGAATTGCTTGAGCCTGGGAGGCGGAGGTTTCAGTGACCCAAGACTACAACACCGCACTCCAGCCTGGGTGACAGGGAGACACACTGTCTCAAAAAAAAAAAAAAAAAAAAAAAAGAGAGGAAAAGCATCAATATACATCTTGCCAGACTGCCATAGGAAAGATAAAGCATGCATCTCTAATACCATTATCAATATAAGCCTTCCAGGTTCAACAATAGTTGGAAGTTAGTAAGTGTACCACAATCTACTGAATTATTTTTTCCTGATCTTGGAGCTCAATTTGTTAGAAATGTTGTATGTTTCTTATGTATACTCAAGGTCCCCACAAAGGCCTGAGGCCATAGAATCAGTGTGGTTTCACTACCAAGTTTCAACAACTTTCATGGAATGTTTCTAGATTACACTGGAAGCTGTTTGTTATAAACACTTCCTTATGCTTCTGTCTTCCACTGAGCTGAAAAGATCTCTTTTCTTTCTGGTCTTCAGCCATTGCTAAAGTGCTAACCTATCTGTCCTTGTCCCACTTCCTGGATGCCATGTCCTGTAACTTTGTGCTTCGACCTCAGCGTGACAGCTGTTCCCATGGTTTTGGCTGGAGCTGTTGCATTTACCCAGCAAAAACTGTTGGCTCCTCTCACTTACTGTAGTCCTGCTGCTCTTGGCTGCAAGCCTCCTGACAGATTGCCCTAGCAATTTTATTAGGTAAAAGACCCTGAGGGAAGCTTGTCCCATGTAACGGGACTACACAATGTTACTGACATCTTCTCACCAAGAGAGCAAATATTTCTTCCCAGACCACTAACTCATGACTTCAAAATGGGTCCATTGTCTATAAACAGCCATGATGCAGTGAGAATAATTAATTCCATGCCATTGTAGGTGAATTAGGAACCCAAAATACAGGTTACGGGCTCACCATTTTTTTTGTTTTACAATTAGTCTAGGAGATGGATAGTTATTAAATAAATTATACATTAAAAAGTGTTTCCTGGAGTCATTTTGGAGGTTCAAAAAATACATGATCAATTATAAAGAAGGTAAATTTAAAAATCTTGATATTCTGAAGTGTGTGATCGACATAAATCCCTTCATTTTGCAGAGAAGAAAACTGAAGCTCAAGGATTTGCTCCAGGTCATTTTGGCATTTAACTGGAAGCTGCTTGACTCACTCCCATAATACATTCAACCGTATTTTTTATAATTTATATCCTGAAAAACTGGATCCAAATTAGAATTTCAATATCAACCACAAAAGGCAAATTTTATTTTTTTTACTTTGAATGTTCATTTCTGAAATCGATTTGGCAGAATGTTTTCTCCTTTCCCTTTTTTCTCATTCTTACCTGATTTTTATATTAAAAAATACTTTCCAATCCCATGATAGGGTTATCCAACACCTGTAAGGGAATTGGAGATCTTCAAAATAAATCCCTACCTGGCAAACCAAATAAAACATGACTATAAATAATCATGGCCATAAAAACTGGACTCACTTGCCCAGGGCCTAAGAGAAATCAGATCAGTAAAAGAAATTAGAGAGAAGATACAGACAGGGTCAGGCGAGGGCAAAGACAGAGTGATCTGTTTTTCTTCTCATATCCCTCTACTTCTGGGGTGTGCGGGTGAGGGAGGTGGGAGTTTTGTGGTAGGAAGAATGGTGATTCTATTTTTCCACCATCAGTATTATATTTGTAATCTCTCACCTGAACAATATGAAATCTATTAAAGTATATAAATAATTCATGGGCTAGGCGTGGTGATTCATGCCCATAATCTCAGCACTTTGGGAAGCTGAGGTGGGTGGATCGCCTGAGGTCTGGAGTTCGAGACCAGCCTGGCCAACAGAGCCAAACCCCGTCTCTACTAAAAATACAAAAACTAGTCAGGCATGGTGGTGAGCGTCTATAATCCCAGCTACTCGGGAGGCTGAGGCAGGAGAATCCCTTGAACCCAGGGCGAAAGTTACAGTGAGCTGAGATCGTACCACCTCACTCCAGCCTGGGCATAAGAGCGAAACTATGTCTCAAAAAAAAAAAAAAAAAAAGAAGAAGTCATAGACTCCAGCTGTGTTCCCAGAGACCTGGGTTCAAATCCTGCCCTGACATTTAGCTGTGGTGTGCTTTAAACAAAGGTTCTTGTTTTGCTCCAAACTCAAGTTTCTTTCTTTATAACAGGGCAGTAACCATACCGTCCTCCCAGGGGGTGTAATGAGGTTGAAATGAGATAGCACAAGCAGAACACCTGGTATTCATAGAGGCCCAATTAGTGCAGTTTTCATTTGTTTTTATAAAGTAAGACTGTATTAATAAATAGGAAGGAAAATGCAAACAGTACGGAGTAAATCAGATTGTTGGTTTTGTTTCTTTGCAGGCTAGTGATGTTTAAAAAACCTTTCCAAGAATACTATAAATTTTCCCAAACTCCAAGCACAGTGAAATTCCTCTTAATGCCACTTGAAAGTTCACTGTGTTTGAGAAACTATATCTGGGGACACCATGTTTGATACAAGAGACTGGAGAAAAAATTCTTGGCCTGGCTCACTCTTGACCCCTTGAGATTTATCTTCTTTCCTTTTTCCTCTTTTTCCTCTTCCCTCTTCTCCTCCTCTTCCTCCTCCTCCTCCTCCTCCACTTCTCCTCCTCCTCCTCCT
>NW_012104743.1:611478-639622 GCF_000951045.1 Mandrillus leucophaeus | reverse complement strand
CTTCTTCTTCTTCTTCTTCCTCCTCCTCCTGGCACTGCCCAGATAACTTCCTGGGTAGAAATCCAGTCTTTCTTGTAAATAGCAACATGTGCCCTCCTGCAATAGGTTTAGTAAGAACTGAAACAGGATGAAGCCTAAATGGAGGAGAGAACTTATTCCGCACACGCACACTCCCACCCCTCCCAGTCCCAAAGCGAGCCCTTCTGTAACCTTTGCTGTGACCCTCCTTTCCTTTGTGGCTTGACCTATTCATCTGTTCAGGGAGAGGGTGGAAGGTCACTGGGTGGAACCAACTAATTGCACTAGGAAATCTCCCAGTAATGCAAGAACATTGGGGAAAACCAGGAAAGAAAAAAAATAGATTCACAAAGGAGAAACTACTGCCAAAAGTTGCGACTGAATCTTGTTGGACTTATTTAGAGCATCTTGCTTTGCATATAAATATGAAACCAAACATATTGGTTCACAGCCAGCCTGTTTAGACAAAGTTGACATTTCAATGGAAACTAAAACTGTGCCTCAATGATGCCAAGATATCTGGATAAAAAAATTAAAAACTGCATCAATAAACAATTATCTGTTAAACCTATTACCCAAGTCCAACCCTGTGCCCAGGCACTGATGAGAGGATAAGAAGCAGAACAATAGTCTTTCTCATCAAGGAGCTTGCAGTGTGGAGCAGAGATTATTAATAATAGCATCCTGGCTAAAATAGCCCACCATCTTCACTTATCTATATCTATGACTGTATCTACATCTCTATCTCTGTCTTTACCTCTGTCCCTGCCTATCTATATCTATCCCAAAGAAAGAGAGAATTTATTTTCTAAGTCATTTTCTTCCCTCTAGAATGTATGCCCGTGAGAAAAGGGGCTTGGTTTTATTTATTGCCATATTCCCCACCTAAGAATTGAGTCTAACGTGATACTCAATAAATGTTTATTCATTGAAATAATGATATAGATCAAAAAGATGTTAACAGGAGACACCAGCAAATCCTCATGGAGAAAGGATATCTTCAGCTGAACCATGAAGGACAGACAGAATATGGATGGATAAGAGGAAGACAGCATTCCAGGTATGGGCATATAGGAAATGTGGGGGAAATATTCCCACTCTCTCTAAAAGAATGTGTAGGACACCAATGTCTTCCTGCTTGGATTTAGGAAGATAAAATATTAGAATTGTTTCCTCAATTCACAGATGTTACCATTAGTCAAACATGGCCTTCAACTACTTAGGTTTTTAGAAGTCTATAATCCAAGACCTTCATTCCAAGAATGAATACTCCTTGTTTATCAGAAAACCTAAAAGTCACATTTTAGGAAATTGAGAAGAGACACAGCTATTGGAGATGCCTACCTTGTACTCTGATATCCACTTTGGTCTCTGGTCCCTTTTGTCCCTCCTGCTTTATGGGCCACTTGGAGTGGAACTCAGTGTGAACTTCTTTCCTCTTTATACACTAAAACTATTCTTGTGTTCAGTTAATTAACAATAAACAAACAAACTCTGAAGCTAGAAACTCTGCCTCCTATGTGTTCGACTGTCCACATGACCTCCCCCACATACCCATTCTTTGTTCATCACCCAAGATTCTAGGCACAAGGTCTTCTGATATGAAGAAGCCATATCAGAGAGGGTTAATTCTGAAGCCTGCTTATCATTGCTGAAGAAATCCATGAGTATATTACAGATCCCAAAATTAGAAGCCAAGAATCAAAGTCATTTCTTATTTAAGGAAGGGATCTCAGAAATAAAATACGCTTATTATTTCCATCTTGAAACATACTAGCTGCTATTAGTTATAGATGTGTACAGTGTCTAGCTATGTGCACCCATCGCTATTATAGGAAGGAAGATCTAGGTTTAATTTGAGCTATGTTAAAAATCTATAATAGCAATGGGTAACATGGGTAATGGTGGACTATAGATAGAAATAAAGTTCAGTTAATCCTGACCGTGGACCATTTCAGCGCATTACAAAACAAACACACCTTCCAAGTAATCTTTGCAGCTCAAATAGTCTGGTATTAATGCTTCTGTTGAGGCAGTCATTTTTATATAAATAAATATTTGTTTGGCAGTGTAAATTATCAGGCTGGTAAAAACATGGTTGCATTCTGTAGCCTTTCATTTCTCTTTTTGAGCTTCTGTTTCCCCTGCCATCCCTTAATTCAAAGATTCACCTCTGCCCTGAATTCTCACATTGTACACTTTTCCTGGTGGCTCTCAGTCAATTTGCCTACAGACAATTTTCCAATGCACAATTAGCCAAAAGGTAATTTCCTAAATGACTACTTCTCTGAAAGCAGTTCTGTGAAAGGGATAGCTTTTTGCGAATTGCCATTTGGTAAAATGGTCCATGTTTCTCCCTTGATGAGTGACCTTATCTATTCAGAGGGAACTACCACTATATTCTTATGTCTCCCACATCTGTATCACTTAAATATTCAACTTGTATGTTCCATAGACACATTAAAATTAATAGATCTAAAATCTTCTCAGTTCTTTGTTCCAAATTATTTCTCCAGTATTTTAGAGCTCATTTATCGTTATAGATTCATTCATCTTCTCACCTTCCGCATGCAATCAATTGCCTACCTGCTGATTTTAACCTTTTAATTAAGTAGGAGAATGAAATCCATGAAAATTGCATTTCCCATGGGTTCCTAAGTGCTTCTCAATCAATCACCTTCTCTTCATAACTGCTCTCTACCGATAGAGGTCAAATCCATTCCTTCTCTCTCTAGACTAAGGCAGGCCTATTACAATGAGCTCATGTTTAATCCACTTTCATCTAATTTTTCACCTCTTACATTCCTCCTCTCCTCTGCTACTAGAATGAACTACTTCCCACATTTAAAATTACTCAGAGACTCCCTGCTGTCTATAGCAGAGATTCCCAAAAGTATGCTCCATGAAACCCAAATCCTGAAAGACATTGTGTTCAAATATGTTGAGAAAACGCTGCATGTGATATATATATCTCTCCTTCCCTTGCAAAATCACAGAGGTCACTGACATAGCAAAAGTCCAGAAAACACTTGAGGCAAAGAAACCTGCCTGTCATTGCTGCGATAGACTGAGTGTTTGTATTCTCCCAAACTCATATGGTAAAACCTTAAGCTCTATGGGATGGTATTTGGAGGTGGGACCTTTGGGAAGTGATTAAGTCATGAGGATGGAATACTTAAGAATGGGGTTAGTGCCCTAATAAGATGACTAGCTTTCCCTCTTTCTGCCATATGAGTATAAAACAAGAAGCAGTCTAAACCCAGTAGAGGACCCCGTCAAACCCTAACTACGCTGGCAATCTGATCTCAAGCTTACAACCTCCAGAACTACAAGAAACAAATTTCTGTTGTTTATAAGCCACCCAGTCTATGGTTCTTTGTTATAGAAACCCTAACTAAGATAATCGTCTAATCCAGCATATCCCATAAGCATTTGACCAATGATCTCTTCTTTTCCACGTAACAATTATTAACAAACCGTGGAGCATATTTTGAAAATGCAGGCATCTGGGGATCTGAACATGCTCCAGAGTGAAGTAAGATGACTGCCCAGCCCACTGCTGCTGCTTTGATTCCTGCCCCCTTTCACTCCAGAGTTTGCATTCCGGGAATCCTGTAGCACTTGCAGTTCCTTACAAGCAGCACGTCCCTCCAACATTTGGCATGTTGCTCCATTTACCTGAAATGCCCTATTCTAAACTCACCCCCTACTTCTACCTTCTGACTCACTCCCACTTATCGTTCAAAACATGTCTCAAGTTTCATCTCTTCTAGAAAAGTTTTTCTGACCTTTCTGATCTGGCTTTGGTTTTTCTCATAATGTCCTCACATTCATAGTAGCACTTACTTTACTTACTTTTAACTAAAACGAATTTCCCTCATTTATACAATCTCCTCAGAGACCAAATCATGAGTACTTAGTAAGTGCTCAATAAATAGCTGTTGAACTGAAATAAACAGGACCACAGTGAATGCAATAAATGATAAAACAATGAAGTTTTTAAGAATGTATAAAATATTATAATCCCTCAATATTTCAAAAATACATGTGGAAAACTGTTTTCTTTTTGAAAAAGTAGTTTATAGTGTGTACTGTATTATTTAATTAATGCCATTCCATTTATTAATGTTGTTCGTGATTTTTCATGCAATTACCCTCTCTCATTTGCATTTACATATTTCAACCATTCTTGTCAGATATTCAAATATTTATTCTCTATTAAGAATGAGGAAGAAAAATAAACTGCCAAAAAATATTCACTGTAGCAACTTCCTACTGTGGAAATTAGCAACACCACTTTGCATCTTGAAATATAAATACTACCCAAAATCAATGTAAGGATGCAGAGTCTGTGTCTTTGCTTGACTTGATTTAAACAACAGCTGTTCTTCATTTTATTTGTCTCAAACCCACCAAACCTGTTTGGGCCGTGAAGCGGGTCTCAGCCAAGCCTCCTATGTTTAGCTGTATATAAAAGATGACAGCTTTTCTTCTGGGTAAAATTAACTCATGCCACATGTTTCCCCTTAAACGTTAAACCCCTTGTATTCAAGATCTAGGTTTCCAAGATCGAGCAGAGACCATTAACAAAGTTTGACATTGTTATCAATTTATTTATGGATACAGGTTGTGCTTGTATATATATTTATAATAAAGATTTGAGTGAAATATTCACATTTCCAAAGTTACTTACCTCATATTAAAGAAGCTATCCCTCTCGTTTACTCATTTATCATTCAGCCAGTTAACAAATATATGCTGAGCACCTACCATGTGCCAGGACTCTGCTGTCAGAAAGGCCACAGTGAGATAATACTAGTAATAATACTACAAATAATAGCTCTCTCTATCTTGGGCATATATAATGTGTAAAGCTCCATGCTAAGTCATGTATGTGTACTATCTCATTTGATCTTTTCAACAAGCATGTGTGCTAAGTGCATTGCTATCCCTTTTCATATATTAGAACATCAAGACTTAGGGACATCAGTTCAGCACCCAAGGTCACAGAGCTAGCAAATGGCAGACCCATGGTTTGAATCCAGACAGTCTGTCTCCTGAGAAGCCCCTGTGCTTAGTTGCCAGGCAAAACCGCCAGGCAGTGACCACAGAATGCCACTCTACCATCAAACTTCCCACAGACATCTTCGCCCAACCACTGTCACACTGCCTTCTAAACAGCATTGAGTAGGAACCATTTCAGGAGGCTTTGAGGTGACAAAGGCTTAGAGACTAAAATTAAAATGTGTTTATTTTTTAATCAAACAACTTTGGAGCATATGGTCCTGGTGAGTGTTCAATGAATATTAACTGATTGTAGTTAATGGTAAACTGTAGTTAATGTGGTTGTACTGTGTGACCTTTGAGGTACCTTTCAACCCAGGAGTTTATGTGATTAAAGAGGTGGCTTAATCTAGTTGTGTCTAGATTCCATCTCCAGACTCTCTCTTGAAAAATCACATTTAATTCAGGCTCTTTTCAAAGGAATAGACTGGACTAAGCAACACACGTTATATTTATATTTATATTTATATTTATATTTATATTTACCTAAAGAGGTTACTCGTAGATGAGAGTCCAGTTAGGTACATATTGGTTTCAACTGGTATCCTATGAGAAAATTGAAATCAAGATTAACTATCACAGCTAACATCAGCCATCGTGGTGGTGCACATCTATAGTCCCAGCTACTTGAGAGGCTGAGGCAGAAAAATTGCTTGAACCCAGGAGTTTGAGCTCAACTTGGACAATGTAGCAAAACAGTCTCTAAAAAAATTTTTTTTTAATATATCTCATATATTGTATGGCATCAGGAAAGGACAATCAGGAAAAAGTACTAGTTTATCCAATTGTATAATATATGACTTTATGACTTTTCTAGATAAGTAAGCTATTTCAAAATGGTGATAATAGGTTTTTTTTGTTTTGTTTTTTGTGTGTGTGTTTTGTTTTTGTTTTTGTTTTTTTAAGAAAGAGACTCTGTGTCTCTTTCTGTTGCTCAGGCTGGAGTGCAGTGGCATGATCTCAACTCACTGCATCCCCTGCCTCCTCAATTCAAGAGATTCTTCTGCCTCAGCCTCCTGAGTAGCTGGGACTACAGGTGTGTGCCACCACACCCAGGTAAGTTTTTGTAGTTTTAGTACAGACAGCATTTCACCATGTTGACCAGGGTGGTCTCAAACCCATGGCCTCAAGTGATCTGTGTACTCCGGCCTCCCAAAGAGAAACGGTTTTTATAGACTCAACATACTAGAAGTTGCTTCATAAGAATTTGACCAGCGACAACAATTTAAAGGAATTTGGTGCACTGAATTGTGGTGGATTCTGAATGTACGAAAATTGCAATTCCCTGATGTTCATCATGTATATTTCCTGCCCCATTTTATCCCCCCGGCCCATTTAGCTATATTGTCTCCCCATAGGCCAAACAACAAGAGTGCTTAAGCAGTGTATTTCCTGGCTAATTTATTAAGATGGTTTCTTGGGTTATACAATATTCCCAGACCAAAGGCTACTCACTGGCAAGAGAAAAGTATCCCTTTTTTTAATTGACAAGGAAAAAATATCTGAATGAATTCCAAGCTATTTGACCACTTTGACCTGGTCTTAGACCTTATTCACATTTCCGTGAGCTCAGAGGTGAACTCCAAATCCCACTTTGGGTTTAAGTTTTGTTTAAAATACTGTTCGGTGGAAAAGAGTCATTCTTCTAGCTGTCTTGGAATTTGAATGTCAGTAAGCTGATAACAAGGTACCAAGGTGACAGGTTGCTGTAACACATACAGTCCATGTCCATTTATGCACAGAAAAGACTAGCTCTGAGCTTCATGGCAAGAATTGAAATGTTATGCACCAATTTCTAGGTTCTAAATGTATCTTTTCCCCTGTGGGAAATAACATTTTCACAAGAATTTTGGAGCTGGGTCAACCAGTGACCTGAAATTACATTAAAGTCCAGGGTCCTTATGTCCCTTAAGGAGGTATTTACAGCAAACCAAATAAAATACAGAAGCCAGAGAAACTTCGAGCAATAATATAGCCATGCTATAATTACTGCCATTTAAGAAAAATAAAGTTTGTGTGACTAGAATCAGAGAGTACACCAACTGTTTACGCTCCTGATGGAAATGTTCCAACTCAAATCTGCCTCGTGATTAAAAGGGCTATCCCTGAGAAACATAGATTTTGCTTCAGTCCTGCCTCTGCCACTCACTGGGTGACCTTGGGTATGTTACAGAAGTCTCAGTTTTCACAATTGCACCTCATAGAATTGTAACGTGGTTTAAATGTGATAATGCATTTAGAAGTTCTTGTTAACACTTGTTGGCACACAGAAAGCACTCAGAAAATATTGGCTGCCCGGTTTTACTCATTCAACCAAACAATTGTGAACAGTCTACAATTATCACGGACTAAGCTATGGGAACAAACAAACAAAAGATGACAGTAGAGTGAAAACATTGTTTTTAAGTTTTGTTCTTTTATTTTTTTTGAGACGGAGTCTCGCTCTGTGGCCCAGGCTGGAGTGCAGTGGTGCGATTTCGGCTCACTGTAAGCTTCGCCTCCCGGGTTCACGCCATTCTCCTTCCTCAGCCTCCAGAGTAGCTGGGACTATAGGCGCCCGCCACCGCGCCCGGCTAATTTCTTTTTGTATTTTTAGTAGAGACGGGGTTTCACCGTGTTAGCCAGGATGGTCTCGATCTCCTGACCTCATGATCCACCCGCCTCAGCCTCCCAAAGTGCTGGGATTACAGGCGTGAGCCACCGCGCCCGGCCAAGTTTTGTTCTTTAAATTTTTGTGTTCCCGGGTATTTTTCCACAGGCCCTCCTTCCATTAATGGTTTGTAAGGTCTTCTAAAACTGAATGTTCTATCTGTAGTTTCTTTTGAATGGCTTGTAGGGCACAATGATTACTAGGTGGTTGGCTAATTTTTCTCTGCCACAGGCCAGTTGTGACATTTATGAGGCATATGCTCAACCAAAAGCAAAGGGAGGGGGCTCAGTAAAACTTTCTTGCACATGAATTCTACCCCTGCTGAAATCACATCGTGAACATCTGAAGAGATTAATAGGATTAGATCACCCTTCTGAAAGTCTGACCTCTAAAAAGTAACCTGTCTACCCACTGAGATGCCTTCACCCCGGCAGAGACTTGCCTTTCAAATCTGCTGTAGCCATCAGGACTCAGGATCTCATCAGCACTTTATTTCTGGCCTGTCCCCACTTAGGAACTTTGTTCTGTGACTATAAACACAGGGCAAGAGTGTCTTAGATTGCTTTAAATCTGTTTGTGTGCGTGCATGTGTGCACTTGGGTATGTGTGTGTTGAAACTTACATCCAGAAACAGTCCATCTGCAAACAACGGAAAGGAGCCTTTAAAAGTCATAGGTAGAGAATTAACTAAAATGTGCCATATACATTTACAAAATCTCAGCTACAATTAGAGGTCTACTGTGGTAAACCAATGACATAATCACATTGTCTTCTGAACCTGATATTTTAATATTCACTGTATGATTCAACTTGCTGTTTTGCCCAAATAAAAGCTCTAAAATCTTTACTGTCTTTGGCTTGTGACTTTGTTCTCAAAAGTATTTTGAAACAAATTTTATTAAATTTTGAGTTGTGAATCAATTTTCTTTTTTAACTCTGGTTAAAATTTATTATAATTTTAATTTTCATACTATTGATAAAATTCAGCATTGGTCTCATGAAAATGACTTTACCTTGCTAAAGTCAACATCAGGTTATGACCTAAGGTGACTTAAGTATCAGATTTGTTTATAAAACAATTCATCTTAAGTTCTTTTTGAAACAGGGCAAGGAAATTCTGCTTTCTTGGGTTAGAATGGCAGCTCTGTGTTATCACTAACTAATGATGGGAACCTGAACAGGTCACAGTTTCTCTGGATCTCAGTTTTCTCATTTATAAAATAAGAGAATGAGTAGTAAGTCCCATTCTAGTTTTTAAGTTCTATGATTCTTTTTTTTTTTTTTTTTTGACGGAGTCTCGCTCTGTCGCCAGGCTGGAGTGCTGTGGCGCGATCTCAGCTCACTGCAACCTCTGATTCCCTGGTTGATTCAAATGATTCTCCTGCCTCAGCCTCCTGAGTAGCTGGGATTACAGGCACGTGCCACCACGCCCAGCTAAATTTTGTATTTTTAGTCGAGACGGGGTTTCACCATGTTGGCCAGGATGGTCTCGATCTCCTGATCTCATGATCCGCCTGTGTCCGCCTCCCAAAGTGCTGGGATTACAGGCATGAGCCACTGCACCTGGCCAAGTTCTATGATTCTTTGTTTCAACTAATAATATTTGAATTTTCTGAGGAATAGAAAACAAACCACATTTTTACTTAAAAATTCATATAAGCATGTTTACACCTCAAGAAACTTAACTATGAATGAATATTTGAGTTTAGGTTGAGAAAAATTTTTTACAAATACTTCTCACTGTGAGCTAAGTTCAAATAACTGCATGAGAAACTGTTTAATTTTTAAGGAATTGATTAGAAGAAATAATTCAGTAGGAAGAGGCAGCATGACAATGAAGATTTTAAATTCAGAAAGATCTAGATTCACATTCTGGGTTCATGGTATCATCTTGGGTAAATTATATAATCTCCTGGGCCTTAGTTTCTTCATCTGTAAAGTGGGAATAAAATGTATCTCCTATGGCCTCTCGAAGGTTTCATGGTAACCTTCAAAGGTGCTGACTCATGGTAAGTATGCAGATGTTATCCACTTGATTTTCTTTTCTTATCTAGAAGTTTTGCACTAAGAGCAAGAAGTCCTGGTTTTTGTAAAAGCAAGAGTGAAATCAATAGGCTGTGAACTCTTTGAGCCTAGGAAGGCAATATTTCACAGTGGTTATCAGCATGCACTTTAGGGTCTTACAGACTTACATGCAAATTCAAGCTCTGTCACTTATTACCTTTGGGGCCATAGGCAATTTATTTAAGTTCCCTCAGATGCAGTTTTTCATCCATAAATTAGTCATTGTAAGATTTAGAAGGGAGAATGTAGCCCAGTATCGATCACATGTTAAGAACATGCATATGTTCTTCAAACTTGGAATGAAGACTGGACGTCCATGAATATTTCTGAGAAATATACATGAGAAATGATTATTCCCAGGTTGATGAACTAAGTCTCACCAAGTTATTAGGAACTAAGGAATTATCTTCTGGGAGCAAGGCAGGTCCTGGAATCCCACAGCTTCCTACGACAGGCATATCATCTCAAAGATGTCTTTCTTGACATGAAGACAATGCCGTGTAAACTACTTATGTTCCTTTTTTATTAAACTAGCTAGCGATTCCTCATGATTTTTCTGTTCAGTTAAAAAACTGCTCCTCAGTGCTTTTCATGGGTGTGCATTGTTTGTCTTCAGTCAAAGATTTTGAAAGGCGGGGAGGGAGGAGGATCTGGCTAAAAACTTTGGGAAATCTGAAATAAAGGTTATATTAGTCCCATTGGGTATTCTTGAACTGGTTGCACAAAATAGACTTTAAAAGTGTTTATTTACATAAACATAAAAATACTGGCACTTCATTAGATTAAAACAGCAGGAGCCATAATAAATTGACATTGAAATAGTCATACTTTTCTGGGTAGCTAATCCCTAGAATAAAAAATACCAGGATTTCTATTACCAGAAAGTTTAAAATAAACTTTTATCATTTTAGACTGTTATTTAAAAAACAACAATAATGTGTGGGCTCCCTCTGCTGGATCTTCAGACTGTGAATATCAGAAAGGGGTTTAGTACATTATAGTTACCTAATTGATTGTATAACTCATAGTGATGAAATTAACACACAGAAGTGGATGATTGATTTCAAATCTACATTTTAAAAGTTGCCAAATAAAGAAGCTGAAATCAGTTGGAGCTATATTTTTCTTCAGTTTGAAAAACCAGAGACTTTATTTTGTCTGAAGTAGAAGATAGTAAATTATTTGTTTATTTTTTTATTTTTGTAAAAGGAGGCACTGACTCTCTTCAGAGAGGGGTCACTTGTGGTCCATGGCGCCTGTTGCCAGGGTAACTGTATCCTCTGTCTGTACAT
Organism: Mandrillus leucophaeus; assembly: GCF_000951045.1. NCBI lineage: Eukaryota > Metazoa > Chordata > Mammalia > Primates > Cercopithecidae > Mandrillus > Mandrillus leucophaeus. The sequence goes on along the minus strand of NW_012104743.1, from coordinate 628,534 downwards.
GTCAAGGCCGGTGGCTTCTTTAGGAGACAATCAGACTATCAGATGGAAGGAAACGGAGAAAATGCAAACTATGATGTTCATGTTGCTTCAGAAAAACTAAATATGATAATCCTACAATGCAACTCAGAGAAATTTTCATCTTAACAATGAATTTATTTTATTATTATTATCTCTCTAAAGTAATTATGTTCTGGTGAGTATGTAAGCACTTCATGCCCTTGCATCGTGGGCTTTCTCTATTTATTGAACTTGGAAGGAGATGTGCAGACAAAATGTTCTTTAATAAAATTAGAAATTTTCTCTTCCTAGAGTCATAAAATATTTATCCAAAACTCTACAAAAATATAACCCCTTTTAGCTTATGTAGCATTTCTGAATAATGTTCTCTTTTTAAAAAATGCCTAATGATGCCGAATTTAGATTCTATGCTTAAAATTTGTTTGCTGAAGGAAAGCTGTAATTAGTATAAGGAATACTGAGTTCCATTTTGAGAACAGCAAGGTAATGGTTGGCTTTGTTTATGTAAAGAACAGAAATAGAACTTGTTGCAGAAGATTGAAATTTCATCCATTCCTTAGTTGAGTGTAGATTTTTACAGTGAGCTGTACAAAATTAAATGTATGAGTGCTCATCAAATCATGAAAAACCACAATTTAATTGTTTGAGTTTTATGGGCATCACAGTTTTATTTATTTTATTGTAAAATTTCCAAGCCCATTAAAAAAAACTTTATAGGTATTGATAGTGATCCCTATATTAAACACAGTAACAAATACATCAATATATCTAAAATTAACCTCTCATAATACATCTAGAAAGGTAACCAAAACAATTTCTTAAAGTAAAAAGTCTCACCAAGTTATTAGCTTCTACCATCAGTTATTAGCTTCAGGAACTAGTGATAGGTCCTTATTTTGCTTTAAAAAGTCAAGAACATATTTCCTCAAAGCTTTCATTTTCAATTTTCTTTTTTATGATACTTTATGTTTCTGAACATAAAAAGAGCTCTCATCAAAAAGGAATGCATAGCTATTGCTTCCTCTCATGTAGGTTTCCCCTTGTACCTATCTTCCAAGGAAGCTGAAGAAACTAAGAAGAAAATGTAGTAGGGGAAGATAGGAATGCACAATGAGTTGTAAACAGAGTGTCTCGTAACTAGAGAGATTATATGCTCCAGTTTCCCAAGGACAAGCTTGGTTTATGCCTATTTTCCTGGCATAATTATTAACAGTGCCCCATTTAACTGTAAAAAATATCTGCTTCGAGTAATAAATTACATGACCATCCTATTTATAGTCTAAGCACTTCTGCCTACATTGCCATTTGTTCTCCAGATCATCATTTCCAAATGTGCATCTACCTCAATTCTAATCCCTCCAAATATTAGTGTAAATGGAGTGATGTGGTAAACTAAATTTGAGAAATGCTGCATGTTATATGTAGTAGTCTTCTTGGAGACTCTAACACATATTTACATTTTTAAGGTTGCTTGACTTTGCTTACTCCAAAAATTCCAAATTTCGGGGGTAACAGCTCCCCATATTTTTAACATATTTTTAAATATAACATAACATAAAAAATCTATCCATAGATAGATAGGCTCTCAGTTCCAATTAGCATAGGATTCCTATCCCATTTCTGTACTTAATTCACTATATTCCACTTGGATACCTAAAATTGTGTGGAGACAACAATATCCAGGAGAATGTCAACTCCTAAGAATTTTGCTAAAGAAAATCAAGGATGCTCCAATTAAAATAAACAGTGTTGACTGGGCACGGTGGCTAACACCTGTAATCCCAAGAGTTTGGGAGGCCAAGGCGGGCAGATCATCTGAGGTCAGGAGTTCAAGACCAGCCTAGCCAACATGGTGAAACCCCGTCTCTACTAAAAATACAAAAATTAGCCAGGCGTGGTGACACGTGCCTATAATCCTAGCTACTCGGGAGGCTGAGGCAGGAGAATTACTTGAACGAGGGAGGCGGAGGTTGCAGTGAGCTGAGATCGCCCCACTGCACTCCAGCCTGGGGGACAAGAGTGAGACATCGTCTCAAAAAAAAAGTTAAATAAAATAGTTTATAAAGCTCACATGTAAATCATTTATTCAGTAATTAGATCTTGATTTTCCTCTCGTTTCCAGAATTCCACTCTTCTTTATTGAGTGTCTATTATGTTAAAAACACTTGCTATGAGCTATTTTAGGTTGTGTAAGATAAGTTGCTGTATCCAGGTACTTGCAGTGGGTAAGTGGTTCCCTCCCCTCTACTTTTAATCTCATTTTCTCTGTTCTATTTTTTTCCCTCACAGCACTTATTGGCCTCTACCATGCTATATAATTTTCTGATTAATTATATTTACTTTTTATTTTCTGCCTTCCCAATTAAGATGTAAATTCCTCAAGCAAATGTATCTTCTGCTTTGTTTGGTAATTTATCTCAAGCACCCAAAAAGCAGTTCACACATAGTATATGCTTAATCAATTTTTCTTGAATGAATGAATAAATAAATGAATAAATGAACTCATTCAGGGCAGATTAGTCATGGAGACTAGCTCAGAGTAGGTGAGTATTTTGAAAAATGAAGAAATGAAGGCATAGATGCATGAAAGTAAAAGGATGTGTCTGGATCTCAGAACAGGAAATAAGACTTGGAAGTTAAGTTAGAAGTAGGGCATAGAGAACTTTTAATGTCATGATAATGACCTAGTTACCTTTTTATACCATTACTATGGGCCATGCACTGTGTAAGGAATAACAGCATCTTCCTTTCAACCAACTTGCCAAAAGACAAATATTATGTATCCTCTGTTTTAGATGACAAAAATAAATCTTATGAAGGTGAAATAATTTGTTCCACATCATATGGAAGTTAGCAATAAAACTATGTCTTAGATTGGGCTGCTGGAACAAAGTACTATAGACTAGGGGCTTATAAACAACTGAAAATCATTTCTCATAGTTCTGGAGGCTGGAAGTCTGAGAATCAGAGTGCCATCATGATCAGGTTCTTGTGCAGGCCCTCTTTTACATTTGCAAACTGCTGACTTCTTGTTTTATCCTTACATGGAGGGAAGAGGGTGAGAGAGTCTTTAGGGTCCCTTTTAGAAGGGCACTAATTCCATTCGTGAGGGCTCCTCACTTATGACCTAATCACCTCCGTAGGCCCTACCTCCTAGTAGCATCACATTGAAGGATAGAATTTCAAAGTATAAATTTGAGGGAGACACAAACATTCAGACCATAGTAAGTTAGGATTCAAACTTAGTCCCCTGTGACTTAGTATTTATGCCTTATATTGCCTTTCTATAAGAAGTAGACATCTACAAATGTATGTGAGCAATGGAGTAAACTCTTTGCCTGTATCTTCACAGATTATCGCCACCCTTCTGATAGATTGTACAAGTAAGAGGTTGGATGTAAGATCATGGTAGGAGTTGCAGTTTCAGCTCCAGAACTCAGACCTGAGGTCCGGGATATAGATTCCAGAGAAACGCTGTTCAAGATGGTAGTTAGTAGCCTCATGAGACTGTTCAGCACTTGAACTGAATCTTGTCCAAATCAAGATGGGCTCTAAGTATAAAGTACACACTGGATTTTGAAGACATTGTATTTAAAAAAGGTTGTCAAATATTTTATATGTATTGTTTTAGTTAATTACATATTACAATAATAGTACTGTGGGTATGTTCAGTTAAAGAAAGTATACTAAAGTTAATATCATCTGTTTCTTTTACTTTTTGTAAGGTGGTTAATAGGAAATTTAAAACTACATATGTGGCTTGCATTATGTCTTTGTTGGGCAGTGCTATTCCAGTTATTCTCATTAAGAAACTCTTTAACGTCTCAGATGCATCACAGAACTGTCAGCTTAGAGTAAGACAGCCATGTAAAGGATGCTGAGAGAAGTCTACATGTAGAGTCTGGGTAACATGGTGACAGAAAGAGATTGGGGAGAAATCTGAGATGACAGTGTCAAGGAATAAACTTGGCTGCATGTGGCAGAGAGCCAGGGACAATGAGGACAGAGAAGAGGTTGATAGATTTACTATTAATAAGTAGGAGGCTATTTGCTATTAAGACTTGTCAAGAGTAGTTGTGATGGAAGCTAGTTGGGAAAAGTGGGTAGGGACAAGGTTCTACATATAATCATTTTTAAGAAAATGCAAGATATGAAGGTGTTTGTAAGTTTATGAAAGAAACTAGTGGAGGGAGAGAGATTCAAGATACAATAGAAAAAACAGATTATTGATATAGGACGGTCTCATCACCAGTTCTTGGAAATTAACTCATCTAGGAAAGGATTCATGATACCTTTTCTCTGAGGCCACAGGGAAGAAAAATAATTCTAAGGATTTTACTTAATTTTGTTTCTTATCATCTGTAAGACGGAAGAAATATAGTGATAGTCTGAGAGTCAAAAGGTTGAGGCCTGTTGTGAGAGCCTGAGAGGTGTGAGAAAGGCTTGGAAAAGGCATAGTATCTTTTCACTATGGAAAAATAAAAGACTGGAGAGTGAGCAGTGAAGAGCCAGTGGGGTTTGGATAGCATAAATATTCAGGAGCATATCCTGACAAAGTGATGTTGCTTTCTCCAGCAGAGTTCAGCTTTCTGAGGCTTACCCAAGATTAGAAATGGACAAAGTAGTATGATTGAAAGGTAAGGAGTCTTTTGGTTGCTTATGCAAATATAAATAAAATTGTAGGACTTTGCTGTGGACTGAATGTTTGTATCCCCCCAAAATTCAAATGTCAAAGCCTTAACTGTCAGTGTGGTTACATTTGGAGACGGGGCCTCTGAGAAAGTAATTAAGGTTAAATGAGTTCATAAGGATAGGACCCTCATCCAACAGAATTAGCGTCCTTATAAGAAGTGACAAAAGAGTGTCTGCTCTCTTTCTCTCCTCTCTCTCTTTTTCTCTTCCTCTCTTTCTCTCTCTCTCTCTCTCTCACTTTCTCCCTCTCCATGCATGCACTGAGGAAAGGCCATGTGAGAACACAGGAAGAAGGCAGCCGTCTGTAACCAAAGGGAAGAGCCCGCACTCAACATCAACTTTACTGGCACCTTGATCTTGAACTTTCTGTCTCCAAAACTGTGAGAAAATGAAGGTCTGTTGTTTAAGACACATGATCTATGGTATTTTATATAACAGCCTGAACAGACTAATAAAAACATGATGCTGAGATCAGATAAAAAGCTTTCAAAGCCAGGAGGGAGATTCTGGAGGATAGAAGGGCGGCAGCAGCCATTGTGTAACATACACACTTTGCTGGTGTGCTGATTCCCCTCAATAGAGGAAGCAGCAGCTGGCTTGGGCATGTGTGTTTAGCTCTGTGAGAAAGGGGCTCAGCTTCTGCAGGGTTCCTGCATTACCAATCAGAGGCAACAAGAGCAAACATGGTTTTCAGTCCAGTCTTACTGGGTTCCTGCCTGCTGGCGATATTCCTTCCATGATTGCCTACACTGTAGACTTCAAGCCAGCATCAGACACAAAGACAGTCTTACAGGGACTGCTTAACCAGCCCCCACAATTGTATAAGCCAGTTCCCTTTAATTAACCCTTTAATACATATGGCATTTAGGCTTATATTATATACCTCCTACTGTGTCTGTTTCTCTGTTTGAACCCTGATTGATACATAATTAAAAGCCTGGGGAAAGGAAGCAAACACTAGAGTTCAGGAAGAATAAATTTCATTTACTCATTCACTTAAGTATTTATGTTAGGTGCCAATATCATACATCATAGAAGATATGGGTCTTGACAAATTTTCATTAAAATAAACAAGTGGGATAAAACTGTCAGCGTGGAGTAGAGGTGGGGCTCAAGGCAGGAATTGCCATTTGCCTAGCTTGGATTTCAAAGGGATGCTGACTTGAGACTGTGTTCTATTGTCTAGCAGGTACACTAGAGAACAAGAAGAAAAACAATCTCTCCTTTGGGCCCCATGATGCTGAACAAGCAAAATAAGAGACTGATACTTGGAAGAGATTTGCAGGAAACGATGACAGCTCTTGGGTCTTAAAACTCTAATTCCACTTCAAACATCACCTATTCATTATCCATTACTCCAAATTAGCCCATTATTTTATATTTGATGAGCAATAATTATCAAAGCTCCTCAAGCAGAATCTCTGCAGAATTTTCTAGTCTTCTTTTTCCATTTCTTACAGCACCCAGCTGCCATCTGCCACTGCCTCTCTAATTGGCCATCAAATTGTTGCTTCTGCTTCAAGAATGACTCTTGAATGAACATCCCTCTTTGTAACTCTGCTGCTGCAACCATAAAGAAGACCATCATTATCTTCCACTTGGGCATTTTCATGAATCTTCTAATGGATCTTTCTCCCCCTGGAATTTTTACAAATCAAATAAGATCGAGTCATACTCCTGCATATATATTGCCAAATCCCTTCTAGAAACATTGGAAACTCCTTAATATGGTACCTTTTCAATCAAGATTCTGACAAACATTTTCTACTTCTCCTATCACTTTTCATCATCTATCTTCACTGAACTTCTGGTCATTCCTAAATGACACTATCCCTTCCCGAACTTTGTGGCTTTGCATGTACTGTTCCTAAGCAGAGGCTTAGAATGCCCTCTACGTCCTTTTACTTGTGATAAATGCTTACCAATTCCTTAGGAGAGGTTCAAGTTCTCCATAAGGCAGACTCTCTCTTTGGTGTCCTAGAGCACTGAATGTTAGTATTGCTTTTAAAACAAATTCCACATTGAATAATAATTATCAATTTACAAGGTGGCTTTCATTTTAGGACTGTCATCTCCTTGAGGCTATGACAACAACTTATTGGTGGTATTCTGGCTGTCACATAGGAATGGCTTAAGAACAATTTATTTAATGATTGAATTAATAAATATCATCAAGAAGTAGACTTCAGATGGAAATTTACAATATTATTATTATTATTATTATTCGGGCCCCCAAATTAGCCCATAGAAATCGATTTCATCTATAATGCAGAATACAGCTAGAATATAGTAGTATAAATATACTTGTCAAACATTGCATTGTAGAACTTTGCAAAAAGAGTATTTCAGCCATTTAATGAGAGAAACCTACATCGTGGGCTGGCTCAGGAAGCCAAACAAAATTTATCTTATTAGAATTTATTTTAATACTCTTCTTAGAAATTTTAAACAATATTTAAAAAATTCACTTTCTATAATTTGATTCAGTTGATGTAGACTTCAGTGGATTTGTGATGGGTTTACATCAAATTTCTTTTCCTCAATTTCCCTTTTCTTCCCCACCTTCCTACCATATGCTTACCTGAACCAAATAACCTTGTAACTTTTCTTGAACAAAGAAGAGCCAACTCTTCATGGACAGCACTGAGTCTGAGTTTAGTTCTGAAATAGACTTTGGTACTATGGGATATGTACCAGGAATAATAATGATTTGTCTTTAATGTACTATCAAGGTGATTGCTTTAGCTAGAGACTAAGGACAGAGGACCACTGAGAATACATATTTCAATGTTATACTTTCAGAAAGAATTTACTTTACAGAGAAACAGATCTGTATAGTAGAAAGAACACTCATGTAAAAATTAGGATTGTTTGAGTTAGAATTACAAGATTTTTAAAAAGTCAACACTGGGAGGGAGGTAAAGGGGATAGAGAAAAAAGAGAAATACTTTGTATGAAAAGGTGACAGACTTTTGTAACACTCTTGGTGGAGAGTGAGGGTGGAAAAGAATAAAAAGAGCTCCTTGAAATATTTCAAAGTCTATGTGTTATAATAAGGCTGATATAATTACTGAATGGGGATGAGGCAACAGAAGGAAAAGTCAACTTTCTGAAAATGCCTAAAATGGCTTTATAAATTGTTTGAGGTAGTGGTGACATCTATGATAGAGATGTATTATATATACCAGAGACACAGGGCAAGTGGTTAGATGAGAAGGTGGAAAAAGTGAAAGATTTGAGATATACGTGGAGAGCGGGATGGAGCCCTTAGGTCAAAAACACCTTCTGCATTAGAAAAGCAGAGACCAATCTGGAAGCTAAAACAAGAAATGAAGGAAAAAGAAAGTGTAATCCTCAGGGAGGTAGGAGGGGAATTGGGATTATATAGTTAGATAAAAATATTTATTCATCCTTGTGTGCCCCAGTATCTATTTTCTGACAAAACAGACATGATTTTGAGGAGATGTCTCATTGTTCATTTCACGGGGAAAAGTGGTTATTTCAGCTCACCAGAGGACACAGAACACAAATGTAGCTCCAATAAGAGAGGTGATGATAGATTTGAACATGGATTCCCACATGTTAGGGGTAAATCTCCCTTTGAGTCCAAAGTATGGTGTCTGGTTACTGGAGAAGATTTACTGGCCACCGAGTAAACCCTGGAAAGGTTACTATCTTACCAACTAATAGCGAAGAAGGCAAGGACTGTATTCCCGTTAGACACACTGGATTTTAAAACCACAAAAAGTAATCCCCAAGTTCCTCAAACTAAGCCAGACATTTATTATGTGACTGTTAGCAAAAGAGAATAGACTTAGCTAATTAAGCTCAAATCATTTTACTTGTGAAATAATTTCATTGTAATTGTAATGAATGTAAAACTTCAAATTATAATGAAGAGTTTTATTGGAAAGGGGACTTTTTAGAATAGCATGCTTTAATGAGACCAGAAAAAAACATAAAACTGTGTATATGTTTTATTTTAACATTTTTCAGGAAAAAAAAATGTAGTTAGCCATTGATGTCCCAGATTGTTTCAGTGAAACAAATTTTGACTTCAGTGTCCCAAGAGTCTCTAAGCCTCTGGCTCATTCTCTGTCCCTCCACCCTGTTGGACTGAGCCATCTGGGTAAAGCACCTCTACTCGTAAAAATATGTCATTTCACCAAGATGGTCCCTATAATTAATGAAGAAAAATTATTGTATCTTATTTTCAATACTTGCCCCCAAAATGCCATGTCTTTTAAAAAGTATTTGTAATTCAATGCCTATGAAATCAATTTAAAGTATGAGATTATCTATTAAAACTAATGCTTAGATGGAATTGGGAAATTGTTACGGTCTCAGTGTTACATTTGCTTAGTCAAAGTATAGATTCCTCATCCACTGTTACAAATAACATATTTTGACTCAGGATAACAATTAAAGATAGAATTTCAAAAATTTCTGTGAGATCACGACTAATTTAATCTTTATAATGTTTTAATGGTCGGATAAATCTGGCCATTATAAGAAACTGTTACTAACCCTCAATTAAGTAGTACGGTCAAAATGGGTGTCCCTTTATCACTCTTTTAGCACACTGTGATACTCCACAACACCTCATGAATATAGACACTGACAGGGCTTCAAGTCAGTCCTTTAAAAATCTGTATGTTACTGGAGTTATGGTGTCCCTATAATGTTTAGGAAGGCTTCTTGCCTATAGTTGCAAGTATTCACAAAATGTTTAGTGAAAGCATCAATGCATTAGGGAATTTATATTTACTTAGATGTATCCTGGGTGTCAAACACTATAAGTGCACATTCTACACAGTTAGTAAAGATTGAAGATTGGACTAACAAATAAATAGGCATTGATACCCCTAAAGAACATAAACTGTGTCATTCAAGTTTGGCCTTAACTATGACCATATCATTTCTGATATGACAGCTTTTGGAGTTTTCCTGTCTACTATTCCCTTCAACACTTTATTGTTAGATATAATAATCAATGAAATACACATGAGAGCCAGTGATTCTTGAGTTGTGCCAAAACTAGACTGTTCTACAAATTTAAGTATTTGAAAAAGAGAATACATATTTTCACGAGAGTGAAAGCTTAAAATTTTAAACGTTTAGAAACATGAACATCAAAGCAAAGTTTTGAGAAGCTGCTCTTCATTAGGAAACACACCATGATCATAAAATAGCTGTTTTGTTAAAGCTCTGATGGTGGTTTTTTTTTTTCTTTTTTTTTTTTGCTTTAACAGAATATATTCAGTCCTAGTAGACCATTTATAGTCATTCTCCACAAATGGCTCTCTTTACAGACAATTGAATTACTCATTCTAAGAAAAATTGTAGGTAGACTCTCAATGCAATACCCTTAGGCCAACATTTGTGCATATATATATAATCTTAGTTTGGGATTTATAAACTATTAAGGGAAATCACTGAATTACATCTAAAACATCAAGTTAATTATTTTTACCCTTTCAATCTTCAGGTAGTCTTGAATTTTCTTTTCCAAAAGGGGTATTAATATGAAAGGAAGGCAGACATTTGCATAATTAAACATGTTTTTACAAAGATAATTTAATTGTATTTGTCCATATGCCAAAAATGTCATTCATAATTTATGTAAATTTATTTCACAGCAAAGGTGTAATTCAATTTGATGAGCTATGGTTAAGAATGAATTATAATTATCAAGTCTTTATAATAGACATACTATAATGCCAGTTGTAATGTTGTAATGTAACACACAAAAAAACTATGTCAAAATTACATTAAATTTCAAATGGCACCCTAGTACTTAAGGAATTTAAGTACTATGTGTGTTTGAGGGGGTAAAAATTCAGACTGACTAAAAAAAGGACATAACAGATTCTCAAGTCTAAGTTCTCAAATATAAAATGTTTCAGGGAAAGTTGACAAGATATCTATAATCCAAAGGGCAACAAAAATTGGGACTTCATCCTCATTTTTTCATAACTAAGTAAGTTTCAGAAAACATTTATAATAGATTTATAATATTTTGGTGGGACTCAAAAGCCATCAAAACTGAATTAAATTTTAAATACAAGCAAGCTAAGACATGAATTAGAGAATCATAGTTTTTTCATTTAAGGTGTTCACATGAAGATAGTTTAAAATCCTATTATTCTTGGAGAAGTCTTTTATCAAAACAAGCTGGATATTACTATATCTCATTCTCACAATCATTTTGAAATAGGATTTATCATGAAATTAAATTCAGTCTGCTAATTGTATAGCATTTAAATATTCTACCATAAATTTTTTAAATGGATGAGAAATAATTAATGATTTTGGATTTTTAAAAATATTTATACTAAGACTACCTTGAGCCTTGTTTATGTAAAGTGACCATGACATATATTCATGATCTTCAGTATAAAGCCACGAAAGCTAATAGTCAGATTTGCAGTAAATTGGTTTTGGTTTTTCCATGCACAACCTAGTAGAAAAAAGTCACATTTGGAAAGAAAGAGAAAGAAAGGGAAGGAAGGAAGGGAGGGAAGGAGGAAGTAAGGGAGGGAGGAAAGGAGAGGGGAGGAAAGAAGAGGGCAGGAGAGGGGAGGGGAAGGATGGGAAGGGAGAGGAGGGGAGGTGAAGGGAGGGGAAGGGAGGGGAGGGATGAACAGAGTGAAGAAGTGAGGCTTTTACCAAAACTTTCTATGTGAACTAAAAGAGACCATTACAAAGGCGCATCAGTTATTTTTAATAAAAAAGAACAATGCTTCATAAACACTAATTATCAATTTTAGTAGATCGGCCACCTCTTTGAATTTAGCTGACTCATAGATACACAACCAATCAAATCCTATGTGTGTATGTGTTTAGAAGTTGTTCCTGTTACCTGTTGTTAACTCCCTCAAAGCTTAGTGGCTTAACTGTAAGCATTGTGTGATACTTCACATTTGTGGGTCGGGAATTCAATCAGATTCATGGAGTAATTCTTCTTTTCCCGTGCTCTTGAAAGATTAGGCTAGTCTAAAGGGTGCCAGTCAGCTTCACTCACAACTCTGGTGCCTTGGGAGAGATGGTCAGCTGGGGCCCGAGCACCAACACACGGTCTCTTCACGATGGAGTCGAAAGGTGGTCAGGAGTCTTATATATGGCAGCTTGGGGGTCTCAGAGAGAGGTTGCCAAGGAAGCCCAGGTAGAAGCTGCCAGCCTTCTTATGGCATAACCTTGGTGGTCCCAGTATATTACTTCTAATATTCTATTAGTTATGCCACAATGAAGGCTAGCACAGATGCAGGAGAGGGAACTTAGACTTCTTATCTCAACCTTTGTGGCAACCTTTAATCCTGCACACCAGTTTACATTGGAAGATGTACTAGAAAGCTCCATAGCTCAAAGATAGTCACTCCATTGATGCTTCACCAATAGTATTTTTGGAAAAGATATAGCTGATTCTTGTTACATCTTGTTTAAGGTTGCTTGGGTTTAGATTATTATAACCAATTGTTATGATATGAAGCTTTTAATGTCTTAAGCTTTTTGTTTTTGTATGTGTTTTTGCTTGTTTTGTTTTGTTTTGTTTGCTTTGGTTCTTGGTTATTTTTTAAGAGAGATTTCTTTTCTCTTTCCAATGGTCTTACTTTAAACAAATGCTATATTGATGTGAGGCGGCTCTCTAGTCAGACATATGGCCTTGGTAGGACACTAAATTGTTGGTTAACTGTTAAGAATATGACTGCAGGCTGGGCGTGGTGGCTCATGCCTGTAATCCCAGAACTTTGGCAGGCAGAGGCAGGCAGACCACTTCAAGATCAGCCTGGCCAACATGGCAAAACCCATCTCTACTAAAAATACAAAAATTGGCCAGGCATGGTGGCATGTGCCTGTAATCCCAGTTACTGGGAAGGCTGAGGCAGGAGAGTCGCTTGAACCTACAAGGCTGAGGTTGCAGTGAACTGAGATTGCACCACTGCACCCCAGCCTGGGCGACAGAGTAAAAATGTGTCTGAAAAAAAAGTATGACTATAGAAATACCTGGTAACATAAAGTAGTCAATTCCTGGTATTTCTTAGATACTATAACTACCACCACACAGCCCCTCATGACACAGTAAAGGTCAGTTGAAACAAGTGTTAGTGATGGTGAAATCCAGAGATGATGCAGTACTTGTGTTCCTACAGTCCTTATTTGCACTGGGATTCATCCAAACAAGCAGAGTTTAGCATCTTATTGTCAACTACCATTGAAATTCTTCACAGAATTAGAAAAACTACTTTAAAAATCATATGGAACCAAAAAAGAAGCCATATAGCCAAGGCAATCCTAAGCAAAAAGAACAAAGCTGGAGACATCATGCTACCCAACTTCGAACTATACTACAAGGTTACAGTAACCAAAAAAGCATGCAACTGGTACAAAAACAGAAACACAGACCAATGGAACAGAATAGATATTTCAGAAATAAGACCTCACATCCACAACCATCTGATCTTTGACAAACCCGACAAAAACAAGCAATGGGGAAAGGATTTCCTATTTAATAGATGGTGCTGGGAGAACTGGCTAGCCATATGCAGAAAATTAAAACTAGATCCCTTCCTTACACCATATACAAAAATTAACTCAAGATGCATCAAAGACTTCAATGTAAAACCCAAAACTATAACAACCCCAGAAGAAAACCTAGGCAATACCATTCAGGACATAGGCATGGGCAAAGATTTCATGACAAAAGTATCAAAAGCAATTGCAACAAAAGCAAAATTTGACAAATGGAATCTAAGTAAACTAAAGGGCTTCTGCACAGTTAAATAAACTATCATCAGAGTGAACAGGCAACCTACAAAATGGGAGAAAATTTTTGCAATCTATCCATCTGACAAAGGTCTAAGATCAAGAATATACGAGAAACTTAAACAAATTTACAAGAAATAAAACAACTCCTTTAAAAAGTGGGCAAAGGACATGAACAGACACTTCTCAAAAGAAGACATATATGTGTCCAACAATGAAAAAAAAACACATCACTGATCATTAGAGAAATGCAAATCAAAACCACAATGAGATGCCATTTCAGGCCAGTCAGAATAGCTATTATTAAAAAGTCAAGAAACAACAGATGCTGGTGACACAGTGGAAAAATAGGAGCACTTTTATATTGTTGGTGGAAATGTAAATTAGTTCCACAATCATACTCGACTTTCGTATATAGGATTTTCAGCTGTGGAAAGCATAAAATGTATGTAATGGGTCATCTCAGAGCTGAGCCTAAACAGATATTAGGTGTATGAAACTTGATCTATACCTCCTTGTATCTGTTTATATTGAGGTGCTGGAAAAACAATTCAGAGTGCTAATAGTTGGGATTCAGAAATATTGAGACATGTATGGTAACCAAGGTGAGGACAAAAGGAATGGTACTCCCAGGAAAAAAATAGTCACCCTTGAGAAAGACTCTGGCCTATGTATTTGGATTAAGCATTTACTAATATTTTAAATAGTTTATCTAAAATAATTCTTAATAGTGAATTATATATATTTAGTTCTCTATACATGCCCGTTATAAGTGTCTCATTCTAGGAGGCCCAATATCTTTTAATCGAAAATATGACACTTGGCTCAAACCATCCTGAGGATTTTTGTTATTGCTTTTGTTGTGTTTTGTCTTAGGATAAATGTATTAATACTTGCTCTAAAGCTTTTGCAGATTAAAGCAATGGTTCTCAGTGCAGGACAGGGTGCTATCTGGAGACACTTTTGTATGTCAAAACGGGGGTGGTGATAGTACTAGCATCTAATGAGAAGAGGCCAAAGATGCTGCTAAACATCTCACAAAGCACAGGACAGCACTCTGCAACAAAAAAATTACCTAACCCAGAATGTCATTAGTGCTGAGATTGAGAAACCCTAAGTTAAAGCCACATACTGTGAAGTGAAACTCTCAGTTCTTAACCAATAACTAGTGTAAGAATTTAAAACAATTTAAATCTTTTGGGGAAAATTATGGTTGGCTTTCAGTAATATTAGAAGCTCTTTGCAATTGTGCTATTTATGTCTCTGCATCCAACATCTAACATAAAGCCTAGCCTAGAAAGACTTGCTAAAAGAAGAGAATGAATGACCAGCAGCCATTAAGAAAGGATGCTGCTGATTTCCATAATGGAGGGATTGGTCATTTCCTTCTGCATCAGGTGTTCCATTTCTCCAGCTGTTCCATTTCCCTAGAGAATGTCTTTTTGCCTCTCTCACCTGGTTTTCATGGTAGTCAGCATCTGAGTTACTTATGAGAGGATATACTTGCAAATTCCATAAAGATTGCACCTGTGCAGTCTTCAGATATCTGATATTTAAGAAACACCATCTGATGAATATATTTGCTACCTCGTCAACTAAATTGTCCTGGTACTATGTTTGTATTATGTAAACTCAGGGAGTTAAGCACGTGGATGCGAGGTCCTCTACTCGTTTGAAGTGTTGATGTAAGAACTGTTTGGTTAAACAGCATTTCCATGTCTCCTATAGTATTAGAGTTAAAGTGATTGCCCAGTGTGTCATACAACACGCTTTTAAGCAAACCCCATGCTGTTAATTCAGTATTGAGATTAGTTCCAGAAAACAAAACAAAACAAAACAAAACAATGCTTCAGTGTACTATCTCTCTTATCAAAATCACAAAAATATTTATATAATTATCTTTCTTTTTTGCCTTAACTACAAGAAAAATAAGCTGCCTGAAGTAATTAGCTCTTTTTGAGGCTGAATACTGAAGTGGTTAAAATGACACATGTTGGAATCAGGTTGCTGGACTCCAATCCCAGAACCACAACTTACTAACTCCTTGTTGGCTCTGTGATTTGACTGTCTCCTCTGTGCCTCAGTTTCCTCACAGACAAAATGAAGTTAATAATCACTTTTTATTGTTAAGATTAAAACTGTTAAACTGTTAAATACTTAAAACAGTGCCTAGTAGATCGTATACCCTTCAGATAAGCATCACTTATTATTCTGTTTTCTTCAGGACATTTCCAAGACTATTGTGTTTTTTAGTAGCTCCCTTGACTTACAAGCCAGAGCCCTTATCTAACTTGCTCACCAATGAACTGCCACTTTCCAGATTTTCAAACCTGTTTTAGTATGCCTTAAAAAAGTGACATGAATAAAGAGAAAATGGAGGCCTACAATTCACCAACACATAGACAAAATATATGAAACTTGACCTTCAAACGTGGACTATGTCCAGAGAGCAAAGGTGAACCTTACACTAGATTGAAAAGTCTAGACCATAAATACCAGTGAAAGAGCGTTATAGCGTATTCCACATTTAAACGTTATTTTCAGTTTAGAGTTAGATCAGAGGGAATTAAATAAGAAGATTTCACTTAACATTCAACTAAAAAAATTAATAATTAAAAACAGTTTTCACTGCAGGTGGTGCAGACTCCAACCTTAGAACAAAAATGTTTGGACTCTACATAATGTATGCAAAGAAGTAGACCAGAAACCCTTTCCTGAAGGAGTTGATAGTCTAGTCTCTATAAGGAATGCAGAATTCAGTTACTGGTTATGGTTTAGGTGCTTTTTTGAAATTATGTGATACACAAACAATGTTGTACATGGTCTTTTTCTTTAAGAAATTGCTAGTTTCCATTTAAAAGCATTTTTATTTTAACATAGGGATGTATGTGTATATGAATATACAGGTTGAGTATCCCTTATCTAAAATATTTGGGACCAGAAGTATTTCCTATTTCAGCTTTTTCAGATTTGGGAATTTTTGTATTATCTTACTAGTTAAGCACTGGTAACTCAAAAACCTAAAAACTGAAATATTTCAGTGAGCATTTCCTTTAACTCCCCATTTCAGCATTCAAAAAGTTTCTGATTTTGGAGCATTTTCAATTTTAGATTTTCTAATTTGGGATGCTCACCTCTCTGTGTGTGTGTGTGTGTGTGTGTGTGTGTACACACACACTAGAGATAGAGAGAGACACTTATATGTACAGGATATAGATATATATTGTATACAATATTTATAATATATGTTTGTATATCATATATATTCTTTATATCTCTCTCCTCTATATATCCACAACAGTGTAAATAAGTGTATATATGTGTTTGTCTATATATACACTCACTTATATATGAGTGTGTATATATACATATAAATACACATATATACACATATATGTATATGTATATATATATACAGACTCAGTATATATAAATGTGCATGCATATCCTGTGTGTTTGTATATATATCCCATATATATGTGTGTGTGTATATATACACATGCAGGATATATATACTTATATATACAGTATATATACTGTATATTCTTATATATACAATGTGTGTGTATATATATCCCATATA